>NW_028162841.1:0-12500 GCF_964263955.1 Coregonus lavaretus
AATAATTGCTGTAGTAATTGCTGTAGTTCTATGACAGGGTAGCAACAAACCTAGCCTGCCCTTGTTGTTGTTGTAAACCCTGCCGTAATCCTCAGTGATGAAAGGCAGTGGTGCTTGTGACTTTGCAGTCGGTGCAAAAATTATAATGTGTTTTATTAATGAAACAGGGAGTTCCAGAATGCCAAGGAGATAGAGAGATAAGAGACGGAGGAGAGAGAACCCTGTGAATGCCAAGGAGATACAGAGATAAGAGACGGTGGAGAGAGAACCCTGTGAATGCCAAGGAGATACAGAGATAAGAGACGGAGGAGAGAGAAGCCTGTGAATGCCAAGGAGATACAGAGATAAGAGACGGGGGAGAGAGAACCCTATGAATGCCAAGGAGATACAGAGATAAGAGACGGAGGAGAGAGAAGCCTGTGAATGCCAAGGAGATACAGAGATAAGAGACGGAGGAGAGAGAACCCTGTGAATGCCAAGGAGATACAGAGATAAGAGACGGAGGAGAGAGAACCCTGTGAATGCCAAGGAGATACAGAGATAAGAGACGGAGGAGAGAGAACCCTGTGAATGCCAAGGAGATACAGAGATAAGAGACGGGGGAGAGAGACCCTGTGAATGCCAAGGCGATACAGAGATAAGAGACGGAGGAGAGAGAAGCCTGTGAATGCCAAGGAGATACAGAGATAAGAGACGGAGGAGAGAGAAGCCTGTGAATGCCAAGGAGATACAGAGATAAGAGACGGGGGAGAGAGAACCCTGTGAATGCCAAGGAGATACAGAGATAAGAGACGGAGGAGAGAGAAGCCTGTGAATGCCAAGGAGATACAGAGATAAGAGACGGGGGAGAGAGAACCCTGTGAATGCCAAGGAGATACAGAGATAAGAGACGGGGGAGAGAGAACCCTGTGAATGCCAAGGAGATACAGAGATAAGAGACGGAGGAGAGAGAACCCTGTGAATGCCAAGGAGATACAGAGATAAGAGACGGAGGAGAGAGAAGCCTGTGAATGCCAAGGAGATACAGAGATAAGAGACGGAGGAGAGAGAAGCCTGTGAATGCCAAGGAGATACAGAGATAAGAGACGGAGGAGAGAGAAGCCTGTGAATGCCAAGGAGATACAGAGATAAGAGACGGAGGAGAGAGAAGCCTGTGAATGCCAAGGAGATACAGAGATAAGAGACGGAGGAGAGAGAACCCTGTGAATGCCAAGGAGATACAGAGAGAAGAGACAGAGGAGAGAGAACCCTGTGAATGCCAAGGAGATAGAGAGATAAGAGACGGAGGAGAGAGAAGCCTGTGAATGAATCCCTGTGAAGAGAGAGAGGGAGAGAGGGAGCTAGATGGAGGGATTTAGATGGAGGGATTTAGATGGAGGGATTTAGACGGGGGGAGCTAGACGGAGGGAGCTAGACGAAAGGATTTAGATGGAGAGCGGCAGAATAACAGAGAGAGGGAGAGAGGGAGGGATTGACAAAAGTAGGAAGCATAGAGGGAGATAGATGGAGAGGAGAGGGGGACTCTGGAGGAGGTGTGTTGGGGCACACTGGGTGCCTGCTCTCTACTGATTATTAGTAATGTGTTAGAAGAGTCGTACAACATGCTCACAGTTATAGACCACTACTGGCTATAGGAGCTCCCTAACAGACGTCCCAGTTATAGACCACTACTGGCTATAGGAGCTCCCTCACAGACGTCCCAGTTATAGACCACTACTGGCTCTAGGATCTCCCTCTTGGCTCTAAGATATCCCTCCTGGCTCTAGGATCTCCCTCCTGGCTCTAAGATACCCCTCCTAGCTCTAGGATCTCCCTCCTGGCTCTAGGATCTCCCTCCTGGCTCTAGAATCTACCTCCTGGCTCTAGGATCTACCTCCTGGCTCTAGGGGGCTATTCTTTAATTGTCTCTCTCATTTGCAAGTCGTCATTCTTTAATTATTTAATTCACACTGAAGGTATTCTCCCCTCTGGCTAACACCGCCACTGCTGTCTATCAATCTGTCCGTCTCTCTCGCTCTGCACACATTGATACTAACTTGTCACTCAGTCATAAACACACACACAGACAGACACCGACACCCGTCAGATAATCCCAGAGAGCATTTAAACACAGAGAAGCCAATACTAGTGTTTAGTGACCTTTATGTTGTCACAGAGTTTGACATTTGCCTGCAGATGAACCAGAAGTGTTTTCTTGAAGGGCAGCATTGACACGACTGTGGAAGTGACACATGAACAAAATGATGCAAGTGACATGGAAGGATATCTTATCTTTTTAAAGGACACAAATGCCCTGAAGGAAGGAGAGAACATATGTGGAACGAACAGAACGGAGGAATGGGAGAGGGGAGGAAGAAGAGGGGAGGAAGAAGAAGGAAGGAAGAAGAGGGAAGAAGAAGAGGGAAGAAGAAGAGGGGAGGAAGAGGAGGGAGGAAGAAGAGGGGAGGAAAAAGAGGGGAGGAAGAAGAGGGGATGAAGAAGAGGGGAGGAAGAAGAGGGGAGGAAGACGAGGGGAGGAAGACGAGGGGAGGAAGACGAGGGGAAGTATATATATGTACTGTCTATGTATATACTGTATATAGTAAGTGGTATTTAGTGGTGTAAGGTTAATGGCCTGTTATAATTGGCAATGGTAATTGACTAATTGACTAGGCACTTGTAGTAAACACATGATATGTTTAGAGGGTCATTTACCGTATAGGATAGACACAAATTCAATGATGTTTAATTGCCTGTGTATTGTCAGTCCCTGCCACTAACCAGGTGAGGAACATATTAAAATAAGGATTTATGGGCTCTGTGATACTTGAGTATCTCAAGCCGTTCAGCTATGTCATTAACGTTACCAGGTTATGTGAATTCCTTGGTTAGCTTTGCCTTACATTTTATATCTCCAGTGTCATCTAGAGTGGCTCCAAATATAAAGTTATCTGCCTGTGTTTCATGACTCAATAACAAGTCTACCTTACAGAACATGCATGCAGTGGCAATTTTTGCATATAAATCTGGGTGGGATGCATGCCAGCAAAGCCACTACATAACACAACACTAAACAATACATTAATTGCACTATAACGGTGACAAACGGTGCCCACAAACTGTTAGGGCCTCCATAAAACTGTCCCGACAGCAGTCCCAACACCTTACCACCGCCACACCTGGCTATCAGCGGAGCCTTGTCTGGCAGTGAAACAGTTCATTCAGCCTCATTTACTGCCTTTTAAAAAAACATAGCTGATATGGCTGACTTGCTTAAACAAATGTGGTCTCTACTGACAATTGAGATGTACAAACTATGGCATAAGGGGACGATGAGCGGATAAGAGGCAATCCGTAATTTTGATTGAGACATTAATGAGCGAGCTGGGACGGACGTAGTCAATATAACTATTTGTTCAGCACTTTTGAAATTCAGAACATGGGCCGTTCTTAAGGTGTTCTCCCTGAACACCAAGTCAGAACCGTGGGATAAATAAAGGGGGCATATACGCAGACAATGAAAGCTCTTACAATATTCGATGATTACATTTCTCTAAAACAGGTTATAGGCTTCATGTGCACCACCAAGTCAGAACAGTAGGTGAAATTAAAAAATTACAAATGATTAGGGGAGGCACATGGGCTACTAACAGCTTACTACACAACATACACTTAGTATTATTTTCTTAGCTACAGTATACATATCTCCCTGGCATATTACATCATTTATGCAGCAGCATAAAATACATTTTTGGACTCACCTTGTTGTGATGTGCTTCACTTGAACAGGAAGGTGGCGCGGCGGTCCTTCGTGGGCAAAGTTTGTCATCAAAGTCTGGCATTCTCTGGATTTATGGTGCTTTCAAGACAACTGGGAACTCTGAAAAAAAACAAGGTCGAATCATGATGACGTCAGTGATCTTCAGGTCGTAGCTCTAGAAAGAGGCCAGAGTTGGATGACCGTTCAAAACGTATTTTCCCAGTCGGAGCTAGTTTTTTCCCGAGTTCCAAGTTGTCTTGAACTCAAGTCAGATTTCGCAGTTATAATAATAATAATAATAATAATAATAATAATAATATGCCATTTAGCAGACGCTTTTATCCAAAGCGACTTACAGTCATGTGTGCATACATTTTTACGTATGGGTGGTCCCGGGGATCGAAGCCACTACCCTGGCCTTACAAGCACCATGCTCTACCAATTGCTCTACCAATTGATCTACAGAGGACCACTTCTGAGTTAACAGTTGTTTTGAGCGCGGCACAAATCATGCTTCATTGACAGCACGGCCAATGTTGAATGTTTATCATTTTAAACTTGGAAAAGAGACCCTTAATCCCAGATTTGGGACCACACAGCCACTCCACTGAATAGCAGGCTAGTGATTGCTTTGCAATGCTTGCAGTTAGCCACTGATTCCATCCAAACCACTCATTGTTGAACTTGCGATTTCCAACTTGTTGTGTAATGTTTATGTCCAATGGCCGATGAGCACTGATACGTTTTATCTATAATTTCTCATCATTATTTCTCTTCATATGACAAGGATTAAAAAGGATTTGCCAGTAGATTGCCGACTTGATTCATGATGATGACTGCTAGCTAAGATTTTGAAAGTATGACGTTGACATGATCAGTCCAACCAAAGCTACTGTAGATACAGTATAACGTGATTTACATTTACATTTACGTCATTTAGCAGAAGCTCTTATCCAGAGTGCATACATTTTTCATACTGGCCCCCCGTGGGACGTCATTTTATCTTAGGCCAATGACCTTGAGCCTTCTTGGATGGGCACTTCTAATGTAACTCTGTGGCAGCAACCAAGGGTCTTGAATTTTCGAGCTCCACCCTTAGACTTGGCGGTGACGTAGTGTCCCCATGAGTGACAGAACACTGAGCCAATCACGGCGCAACTAGAGAACATTACCAACACCTACGCTCCGTATTTTCCGCTGGCTGCCCCACCACCACAGAAAGCATTGAGCTAGGCTGAAACACCTGCATTTTGGAGCTGCCTTACTCAAGAAAACAAAAAAGAGACCATGTTTGTATGCAGCTTTATTAAGTCAATTATTATTATTATTTTTTACATTGTTTGCAAACTGATATGTGACATGTATTAAAGCCAAAATAACATGCAAAAAAATGTGGTGCTCAAAACAGAATGTCCTGAATGACGGGTTGCCACTGTATATATGCTGTTTGATACACAGCCGTATGGTATGGATGGTGATTTAATGGTTGTGTGATGTAGAGAGAAAGCACTCTACACCAGTCTGTCAGTCAGTCCTTTTCATTCACCAGCCCATGTGTCTTTTAGTCTCTCGCTCTCTCTCTCTCTCTTCTTTCTCTCTCTCTCTCTCTCTCTCTCTCTCGCTCTCTCTCTCTCTCTCTCTTTCTCTCTCTCTCTCTCTCTCTCGTCTGCCATCGTTACCTTTCTTGCTGATCAATTGCAGACTGAATTTACTATGCAATTATCATAAAAACGCCATCATCTGTATCTATAACTCTTTCTAAAATGAAAGCACCATGTTAACTTTCATGCTGTTCATAAATTGGACCAGTTAGCTACAACATAGTGCCTCAGTTGTGTGTGTGTGTGTGTGTGTGTGTGTGTGTGTGTGTGTGTGTTAGTGATGCGCTGGTTGACTCATAACCCACAGTCCCCGTGGTTAAATCTTCAAGGCAGGAGGGTTTAGGGTCATGAAATATTATGTGGATGAAGGGTGGTGGGTGAGTGGGTGGGTGGCGGGTTGAATAAAGAGAAAACAATGCATTAGAAATCCGTCTGCTATGTTTTGTGTGATGGTTCTGAGGCGCTATTTAAATTTGACGGGTTCTTCAAAATGGCTGCTTAAACGGATTAGTAGCCTGCAATCTTGGACATCGACTGTAGGTCTATAACCTCTCATATAGCCTAATATTAGATTAACTCCTGCAGAATTAAGCATTTCTTGCAGTGAAATGATACACCAAATGTAAATGATGGCTCGGGAGAAGGAGTGGAGAAATTTGATTTTTATTTCTTTCAGCATCTTGAGAGAATGAATGTGAGGTTAAAGGTGCTATCTATATCAGCATCATAAAAGCTCAACCACATAAAATATGAATCCAAGCAGAACTGAAGTCTTATCAGAAACATGTTCGGTAGTTTTCACAGCTTTTACATTTTAGTCATTTAGCAGACGCTCTTATCCAGAGCGACTTACAGTTAGTGAGTGCATAAATTATTAAATTTTTCATACTGGCCCCTGTTGATAAAACAAGTTTACTGGAGAACGGAGACCAAGTAGAGACTTTTGGACAAGGTGGATAATTGTATAATATAAGGCAGTTTATTCAGAGGTAAAGATATCTGGAATCGCGTGCACGGACCCGTTCGTCAATCTCGTAGGGAGATATCTGAGAGAGCCCCTAAACATTGTGTGCTGACATTTTATACAATAAAATGAAGTAGGTTGATTCTAGTAGTTCTGATCTTCTGATTGGTCCTGATGAGTTGGGCGAGGTCCCCTCCAGGTTAGTATCACTGTTGCATTGGCTCTGAGTCGGGTTCTCTGTCTTCAGATGTTCAGCCTAAGAGAAGGGGATTTTTGTGTGTGTGTGTGTGTGTGTGTGTATGTGTGTGTGTGTGTGTGTGTGTGTATGTGTGTGTATGTGTGTGTGTGTGTGTGTGTGTGTGTGTATGTGTGTGTGTGTGTGTGTGTGTGTGTGTGTGTGTGTGTGTGTGTGTGTGTGTGTGTGTGTGTGTGTGTGTGTGTGTATGTGTGTGTGTGTGTGGGGGTGTGTGTGTGTGTGTCCTCAGAGCAAGAACTCGTGAGTTGGAAGAACTGAGAGACCTATGGCGTGGGTGTTGTCCTTAGCCACCTGCTGATAAGGCTGACAAGATAGGACTCTTTTGTGCATTGTATTGAATACAAAGGCCCAACACAAAATGGGTCATGCACAAGATTTTAGTCAGACCAAGCTATAACATTATATATTTACTACGACAAATCCCTTATCCACCCCTGAGTGGCTCTTCATTTTGCCATTAAGAGTTCGTAACCCTTCCAGGGCGACAGTCAAGCTGCCATCTGTGGCTGTATTGTTGGGAATAAAGGTACAACATTGTTCACCAAACATAGCACATACTCCTCCTTTTTCAGCCAGGAGCATGTCGACAGCAATACGATTTTGGAAAGCCATGAGAGAGGTTGCAGCCAACTGGCCATGCACCTCCTCAAAACCTTGTTGTGTCCAATTGCCTAATTTTTGAACATTAATGTATGTAGTTAATTCTATCGACGTTTTTATTAATGGTATAACAGTCAGCACCCAAAAGACACTAACTGTACTCCATGTACCCATGTTCAAGGACAGTTTCACAGACAACAAAGAGAGAGTGTTCTTATCAGCCTGTTATGTGAAACAATCCATATCAGTACAGTGCTCCTCCTTAATGCATTCCTTCCAAGCTATTCATCACATACAGATCCAATTAAAAATAAAAGCCAACAATTTTATGGTGTCACTCTAAACAGAGTATAATCACCCTTAAGAATAACAGGATATGGAAATTAAATCACAACATTTAATGTTAATAAAAAATAAAAATAATAATTTTAACCCTCTATTCCTCCCCTACACCTAACATGTACCGAGTTGGCTACCAGCCACCCAGGAATCCTTTACCTTCACATCAGGAAGAATAAACAATCACAGTGGTTAGTAAAAACATAAGGTAATAAATGAGCAAGAACTGAAAATAAATGCGTGTATGTATTTTACTAGGCAAAACATGGATCATCCAGCTTGGTCTCAGAGTCAGTAGCAGAGTCACCTGCATCATCCTGGGCCGGTAACAACAGCATCATACCTGACGCCTGCACCACTCCTACCACTGACCTCCTGAGACAGGGGACGATGCAAGCAGCACAACACATTAACAGCAAAAACACAATTACTAGGGTCAGAAATCCAGTAACCACAATAGAAGAGTACTCACCAAACCAGTCACTCAGCCAGGAAATAAGGCAACATCCACAAAGAACAAGTATACCCATAGAGGCCATAAGTTCACCCAGAATAGTCACAACAATAGTTTTCCATTTACCAAATATGTTATCAAACCAACCGTCTATGGAGCTATCAATACCAGAGTTCTCAACCAGTTCGTTCTCCAGCGTGGTGATGGTCACTCAAGCGCTTTGGTCACGGGCCCGTCCGGTGCTATATTGTTGGAGATGAAAATACAGCACATATATCCAAACAGAACACAAACCCCGTCCCGCTCAGCCAAAAGCATATCTAAAGCTATTCTATTCTGCCATGTCATTAAGCTAGTTGCCGCTGTCTGCTCAGCTAATCCCTTTATTGCATCACGAGTGTGGTTTATAAATATTTTGCTGGTTATATTAAATATAATTTATCCAATCTACATTTTTATTAATTGTTGACCACCAGAAAATACTTGATTCAAACCCAGCTGCGATCTGATTGTGGATCCCCTCAATATATATCCTTTCATCAAAGGATCCCGGGAGGAGGTCCTACTTTCTATGTGACAACTCACCAGTCTCTGACACGTTTGATTGTTTGCGTATGTAGGTGAGTTCACAATCAGTTATCACCACACATCCATCAGATGTCAGCACGGGTCTGGTTTTTTGGCTCCTAAAATCCTCTCGCTGCAACAAAGAGGAGAGATTAGTCATGGTCTCTTTAGGTGTAACATTCTCTGTGTGGGAGCAGGAGCTAAAAGGCCCTACCCTGTATCCTATCCTTACTAGTCCTAGAAAAACAATTAGAATCCCCTTTGACTTCAAACTGAGGCAACCCAGGTCGGGATGACTTTGTTATCGGGGGAAACAGATAGTGCAAGTTACCATAAGACTCTTTCACCACATTCCCAGGTGGCTTGCATGGAGGAAAAACCTGACAGAGAGTTAAAGCCTGTCAAGGGGAACGGAGTAGTTGTTAACCCTGGTTTGGCTGTCCCACAGGCAAAATAGTCCTCTTTAGACATCGTTTTTGCCATATACTGAATCCATTCCAACCACAGGTTAAGATTTCTATACCCCGTTTCCACCTGTACTACTTCCTCCAGGTCTATAGTTTTGCACTATCTTTATCACAGCCCCGGTCTCACTACCTCCCTCAGAGAGGTTTACTCTAGAATTTCCCCTTTCCCTACGTCTAGCTGTCTCCTATGCCTTTTCAACTTGTGTTAGGTTAACTACCACTTCTGGCTGAAACAGGAGGGTCCGTGTGTGCTAGGAATATGGCCCCCACAATCAGACAGCTACCTACCGTCGGGAGACCTGTGAATCCCCACCCTTGCCCTGAGAACATGTCAGATGCCAGAGGCCAACCCATTGCTTTACCTTCTATCGAACTCACACAGGGATGATCAGACAGGGTAAGGGAATCTTCGTTAAGGAGCCAACCCCCGAGCCCTAGTGGTAATCGGATCTTTCTCCTAACTCTGTGTTTGTTCGTCAGGTGTAGCTGGTTTTGCCTTTTTACAGTGTGTGACATGGACCCAGATGGATCTCTCAGCTATTCTGCTGGCAAAGGCAGTACTTGGTAGGGCCCTTCCCGCCAGGCCTGATTCAGTCTCCTGGTTAGATAGAGTGGGTCACCTTCTCCTTTAGTTCACCTGTGGGGCACAAAACTTCTGACATACAGGTGTGGTTAATAAACTATCATACATGTTTTTTTTTGTTTTTTTTAAAGTATTTTGTCCTCTCCTTCGTATATATTTAATATTTCATCCAACCATCCCCCTTTTTGACACATGATTTGGCCATGTGTCAATATTACCACCTACCTAAACAATCACTTTAGTTAATATTGGTATTTCATTATCCAATTGCCATTCCTCCACTCTCTCTTCTGTTATTTTATGGTTCAAATCAAATATATTATTACCAAATTATAATCTTCTTCACAATTTTCACAGTACTATAAATTACCCTCAACTTAGTAAAATAAACTATCTTAAAGTCCTCCTCTCATGCCTTTAGAATTTACTAGTGTGGATGATTAAAATAACACCAGAATGTTAAAACAGAGTTCAGAGGGCATTGAAATCATTTAACGAACTGTTTAATCCCATAGTATACTAAACATTACCATTATTCTAAATATTTCATAAATGTTAGTTATCCCAAGTGTTCATTAAGTCCTCATGACATTCATTCTCATAAGAAATCATATATACCCCAAACTCAGCCAAAACCTAAAAAATCCATAAAATTCACTGTGTGCACCTTTAAGACCTATAACCCTTGACCTGCTGAAAACCCTCCAAAATTGAAACAACAAGACTTTATTAACATCATACTAGGTGTGTTGTTTTCTATTTGAAAACCCCAATTAAAAAACAACAACCAGACAGCCAGGTCATGAGGACTCCTGATTTCTCTCTTCCCCTTCTGCCTACAGTTTCTTAACTGGTGCCCTTTCCTTGCAGTAACTCCACGGTTCCTCACATTCTCTAGCAAAATGTCCCGTTTTGTCACAATTGTAACACTTCCACTCACTCCTGTCTCCACTATTACTATTTCCTTCTTGTCTGTCTTTGCTACCGTAACCTCTCTTCTCTCCTAGGTATTGACTAATAGTCTCACTGTCTCTAATTCAACACAAAACCCCATCATCCAATTAATTTTCATACCCATTACTGTCAATGCCAAATTAGGTTTCTCTGTTCCTGTTGAAGTGCTGAGTCAATAGTAGCCAATTCAAACACCTCACAATTTGGATCAAAAGGGTTCCTTAGTCTTCCCCCCACTAAAGTCTACTATTTATCTATTAATAGGACCTTTTAACTGTGAAAACTCACAACCTATCA
Source organism: Coregonus lavaretus (assembly GCF_964263955.1). Taxonomy (NCBI): domain Eukaryota; kingdom Metazoa; phylum Chordata; class Actinopteri; order Salmoniformes; family Salmonidae; genus Coregonus; species Coregonus lavaretus. Next base: position 10,822 of record NW_028162841.1, read on the forward strand.
GGGATAGTAGTGACGGCCATGGCTATTTCAGTATATATATATATGTATATAGAATTTCGGGTAAGGTCCGACTATCTTGGTGTACTTAGCCCGTCACTGGCCGAGGCCAGCAATGTATTCTTGGTGCCAACACCAACTTATCTCAGGTGCCCCACCCTCGTACACAAAGGATTTTCAATAATTTATTATTAGGAATTATTTTGCAAAAGGTATTATTGTTTTTCAGTTATTCGAGTTATTATATATTTTCCCAAAAGGTATCAGAATCGCCCTTTTGGAACAATATATTAGCAAACCCGAGCGCTCCCAAAACAATCATCAATTTAATCCCAGGAATTATTTTGCAAAAGTTATTATTGTCTTTCAGGTACTCGAGCTATTATATATTTTCCCAAAAGGTATCAGAATCGCCCTTTTGGAAGAATATATTAACAAACTCAAGCGCTCCTAAAATAATTATCAATCTAATTCTAGGAATTATTTTCAAAAGTTATTATTGTTTTTCAGGTATTCGAGTTATTATATATTTTCCCAAAAGGTATCAGAATCGCCCTTTTGGAAGAATATATTAGCAAACTCGAGCGCTCCTAAAATAATTATCAATTTAATTTTAGAATTTAGGGAAATACCAACACCACAAGAGGGAAAAAGTACAAGTCAGCTTTTAGCGCAGCGGCTGCATAACAGGCAAAATAGGACTCGGTGGTCCTCTTAAAAGTTATCAACTAGTTAGTCTCATGAAACGGCCAATCTTACACAACATTCAGGTTAACATTTTCAACATTTACATTTTGCATTTACATATCAACATCAACACACAAATTCAGTTTGAGTTCCTCACAGTACATCTAGTTGAGTGCCAAGTCAACCATTGCCCGACTATCTGAACTTGTATTTTTATTTTATTTTATTGATTCTCCTCAAGGAGACTCCCAGTCGTTTAAACCATTCAACTGGCGTCTAGTCGGGAGAACCTTTTCTGGACTTGGATTCTCACGGAATTAACTCAACCCGACTATCTGAATCTTTTTATCAAGTCACCAGATCCTTCTCTTGTGGATCAAATAAAAGGGTCCATTTCTTGTGAACCAAAACCTCTGTAATAGGCTCCTCACTAGAGAGCCACACTTCAACAGAAAATAAAAGTCGGTCCTTCTCTTGTGAACCACTGTAACTAGACTTCTTCTCTTAGAGTCACATTTCAACAGTAAAAACCTAAGATTTCAGATATCAACAGTAAAAATAAAAGGGTCCTTCTCTTGTGAACCACAACCTCTGTAACTAGACTCCTCCCCTAGAGAGTCACATTTCAACAGTAAAAATAAAAGGGTCCTTCTCTTGTGAACCACTGTAACTAGACTCCTCACCTAGAGAGTCACATTTCAACAGTAAAAACCTAAAGAATTCAGATATCTTTACATATATGCCTTTTGAGTCATAATAGATATGTTATAAATTTAACAGTAATCCATACTCACGCTCAGTACTACTGATCTTAATTTTGGTTTATCCTATAATACAATATGCAGATTTTGTTTTAACAGGTTCTGCTTACCTTTGTTTTGACGGCCGTCTAGATCAGTTTCCTGAGGCGAGCTGGATTCCCGGCTGCTCCTGCGAACAGGTCACCCGTCCTTTCTGATCCGTCTCTTACTTGTCTCCTTTCTCTATCAACTTTC
>NW_028162840.1:0-30000 GCF_964263955.1 Coregonus lavaretus
GCATCAGACTACTGGCTGAGTAGACACACACACACACCTGCTGGAGCGCATCAGACTACTGGCTGAGTAGACACACACCTGCTGGAGCACATCAGACTACTGGCTGAGTAGACACACACCTGCTGGAGCACATCAGACTACTGGCTGAGTAGACACACACCTGCTGGAGCACATCAGACTACTGGCTGAGTAGACACACACCTGCTGGAGCACATCAGACTACTGGCTGAGTAGACACACACCTGCTGGAGCACATCAGACTACTGGCTGAGTAGACACACACACCTGCTGGAGCGCATCAGACTACTGGCTGAGTAGACACACACCTGCTGGAGCACATCAGACTACTGGCTGAGTAGACACACACACCTGCTGGAGCACATCAGACTACTGGCTGAGTAGACACACACACACACCTGCTGGAGCGCATCAGACTACTGGCTGAGTAGACACACACACACACCTGCTGGAGCGCATCAGACTACTGGCTGAGTAGACACACACCTGCTGGAGCGCATCAGACTACTGGCTGAGTAGACACACACCTGCTGGAGCGCATCAGACTACTGGCTGAGTAGACACACACCTGCTGGAGCACATCAGACTACTGGCTGAGTAGACACACACCTGCTGGAGCACATCAGACTACTGGCTGAGTAGACACACACACACACCTGCTGGAGCGCATCAGACTACTGGCTGAGTAGACACACACCTGCTGGAGCGCATCAGACTACTGGCTGAGTAGACACACACCTGCTGGAGCGCATCAGACTACTGGCTGAGTAGACACACACCTGCTGGAGCACATCAGACTACTGGCTGAGTAGACACACACACACACCTACTGGAGCACATCAGACTACTGGCTGAGTAGACACACACCTGCTGGAGCGCATCAGACTACTGGCTGAGTAGACACACACCTGCTGGAGCGCATCAGACTACTGGCTGAGTAGACACACACCTGCTGGAGCGCATCAGACTACTGGCTGAGTAGACACACACCTGCTGGAGCACATCAGACTACTGGCTGAGTAGACACACACCTGCTGGAGCACCTCAGACTACTGGCTGAGTAGACACACACCTGCTGGAGCGCATCAGACTACTGGCTGAGTAGACACACACCTGCTGGAGCGCATCAGACTACTGGCTGAGTAGACACACACCTGCTGGAGCGCATCAGACTACTGGCTGAGTAGACACACACCTGCTGGAGCACATCAGACTACTGGCTGAGTAGACACACACCTGCTGGAGCACATCAGACTACTGGCTGAGTAGACACACACCTGCTGGAGCACATCAGACTACTGGCTGAGTAGACACACACCTGCTGGAGCGCATCAGACTACTGGCTGAGTAGACACACACCTGCTGGAGCGCATCAGACTACTGGCTGAGTAGACACACACCTGCTGGAGCGCATCAGACTACTGGCTGAGTAGACACACACACACACCTGCTGGAGCGCATCAGACTACTGGCTGAGTAGACACACACACACACACCTGCTGGAGCGCATCAGACTACTGGCTGAGTAGACACACACACACACACCTGCTGGAGCGCATCAGACTACTGGCTGAGTAGACACACACACCTGCTGGAGCACATCAGACTACTGGCTGAGTAGACACACACCTGCTGGAGCGCATCAGACTACTGGCTGAGTAGACACACACCTGCTGGAGCGCATCAGACTACTGGCTGAGTAGACACACACCTGCTGGAGCGCATCAGACTACTGGCTGAGTAGACACACACCTGCTGGAGCACATCAGACTACTGGCTGAGTAGACACACACCTGCTGGAGCACATCAGACTACTGGCTGAGTAGACACACACACACACCTGCTGGAGCACATCAGACTACTGGCTGAGTAGACACACACCTGCTGGAGCGCATCAGACTACTGGCTGAGTAGACACACACACACACCTGCTGGAGCGCATCAGACTACTGGCTGAGTAGACACACACACACACCTGCTGGAGCGCATCAGACTACTGGCTGAGTAGACACACACACACACCTGCTGGAGCACATCAGACTACTGGCTGAGTAGACACACACCTGCTGGACTGCATCAGACTACTGGCTGAGTAGACACACACCTGCTGGAGCACATCAGACTACTGGCTGAGTAGACACACACCTGCTGGAGCGCATCAGACTACTGGCTGAACTGGAGTAGATCGTCACATCTCTCTGAATATACACTGAGTAAATAAAACATTAAGGACACCTGCTCTTTCCATGACATACACTGACCAGATGAATCCAGGTGAAAGCTATGATCCCTTATTGATGTCACTTGTTAAAGATTTTTAAGCCTCGAGACAATAGAGTACTACAGTATGAGTCATAATACCCATAAAACCTGGTGGTCAAACAGGGAAATGGTTCCAATAGATTTTCCCACCATTCATTTTTCCCATAGGGGATTTTTGGATGGTTGGTGGCCTGGCAGTTGGGACCGATAGGTCGCTGGTCCAGCTCCCCGATTTGACCTGGTGGGAGATCTGTTTCGACGCTTGACCCTGGTTGCTCCTGTGGGTCGCTCTGGATGGGAGCGTCTGCTAGATGACTGAATGTGATGTAAATGTTGAGCTGCTTCACTGCAGGTAGATTGTATGTTTTAAAATGCAATAAAAATAAAAATAAATCTCTATCTAATATTACCTAAATGTAGTAATGAATAAATTGGCTACATTTCTTTACATGGACAATTCTGTGAACTGTCTTGTGCAAGTTTTAAATTGACACAATACCTGTTAGCAAAGGTGTCAGCTAGAGATGACGTGCAGGAGCTTGCTGGGACTTGTAGTCTTGCATGTTGTCTACTTTGATGCTAATTAGCATTTTCAAATCTGAGAGTAAATAGAGCCAAATACAGTGGGGAGAACAAGTATTTGATACACTGCCGATTTTGCAGGTTTTCCTACTTACAAAGCATGTAGAGGTCTGTAATCATTTATCATAGGTACACTTCAACTGTGAGAGACAGAATCTAAAACAAAAATCCAGAAAATCACATTGTATGATTTTTAAGTAATTAATTTGCATTTTATTGCATGACATAAGTATTTGATACATCAGAAAAGCAGAACTTAATATTTGGTACAGAAACCTTTGTTTGCAATTACAGAGATCATACGTTTCCTGTAGGTCTTGACCAGGTTTGCACACACTGCAGCAGGGATTTTGGCCCACTCCTCCATACAGACCTTCTCCAGATCCTTCAGGTTTCGGGGCTGTCGCTGGGCAATACGGACTTTCAGCTCCCTCCAAAGATTTTCTATTGGGTTCAGGTCTGGAGACTGGCTAGGCCACTCCAGGACCTTGAGATGCTTCTTACGGAGCCACTCCTTAGTTGCCCTGGCTGTGTGTTTCGGGTCGTTGTCATGCTGGAAGACCCAGCCACGACCCATCTTCAATGCTCTTACTGAGGGGAGGAGATTGTTGGCCAAGATCTCGCGATACATGGCCCCATCCATCCTCCCCTCAATACGGTGCAGTCGTCCTGTCCCCTTTGCAGAAAAGCATCCCCAATTAATGATGTTTCCACCTCCATGCTTCACGGTTGGGATGGTGTTCTTGGGGTTGTACTCATCCTTCTTCTTCCTCCAAACACGGCGAGTGGAGTTTAGACCAAAAAGCTATATTTTTGTCTCATCAGACCACATGACCTTCTCCCATTCCTCCTCTGGATCATCCAGATGGTCATTGGCAAACTTCAGACGGGCCTGGACATGCGCTGGCTTGAGCAGGGGGACCTTGCGTGCGCTGCAGGATTTTAATCCATGACGGCGTAGTGTGTTACTAATGGTTTTCTTTGAGACTGTGGTCCCAGCTCTCTTTAGGTCATTGACCAGGTCCTGCCGTGTAGTTCTGGGCTGATCCCTCACCTTCCTCATGATCATTGATGCCCCACGAGGTGAGATCTTGCATGGAGCCCCAGACCGAGGGTGATTGACCGTCATCTTGAACTTCTTCCATTTTCTAATAATTGCGCCAACAGTTGTTGCCTTCTCACCAAACTGCTTGCCTATTGTCCTGTAGCCCATCCCAGCCTAGTGCAGGTCTACAATTTTATCCCTGATGTCCTTACACAGCTCTCTGGTCTTGGCCATTGTGGAGAGGTTGGAGTCTGTTTGATTGAGTGTGTGGACAGGTGTCTTTTATACAGGTAACGAGTTCAAACAGGTGGAGTTAATACAGGTAATGAGTGGAGAACAGGAGGGCTTCTTAAAGAAAAACTAACAGGTATGTGAGAGCCGGAATTCTTACTGGTTGGTAGGTGATCAAATACTTATGTCATGCAATAAAATGCAAATTAATTACTTAAAAATCATACAATGTGATTTTCTGGATTTTTGTTTTAGATTCCGTCTCTCACAGTTGAAGTGTACCTATGATAAAAAATTACAGACCTCTACATGCTTTGTAAGTAGGAAAACCTGCAAAATCGGCAGTGTATCAAATACTTGTTCTCCCAACTGTATATTGATAAAAGTCACCTTGTCCGAGAGAGATTTACATGGTTATCGAAACGTCACGCCAGGGTAAGCCTACACGAAACACAGCCCTTATTTTAAGTGTTTCCAAAATCCCTTAGCGGAAAAACGACTGGAACCATTTCCCTGTTTGACTGCTAGGTTTTATGGGTATAATAACATCTCCACTGTGGAGCTCTATTGAAGGCACTGTATATCAGAAAATATTCCAAACATTCCATTGAAACAATGCAGTCAATCCACAGTCATACACTGGCTGAAATCAGTTGATGATAGGACTAAGTTGTAAATGCAACAAGCACTGATAATGTATCATATGACAGCACTCACAGCTTTCCAAGGAAACAAACACGTTGACATTTATGGTCTGTTTACACTGAGTGTATAAAACATACCTGCTCTTTCCATGATATAGACTGACCAGGATGAAAGCTATGGGCTCTTATTGATGTCATTTGTTAAATCCACTTCAATCAGTGTAGATGAAGGGGAGGAGACAGGTTAAAGAAGGATTTCTAAGCCTTGAGACGTGGATTGTGTATGTGTCCCATTCAGAGGGTGAATGGGCAAGACAAAAGATTTCAGTGCCTTTGAACGGGGTATGGTAGTAGGTGCCAGGCGCACCGGTTTGTGTCAAGAACTGCAACGCTGCTGGGTTTTTTCACGCTCAACAGTTTCCAGTGTGTATCAAGAATGGGCCACGACCCAAAGGACATCCAGCCAACTTGACACAACTATGGGAAGTATTGGAGTCAACACGGGCCGGCATCCCTGTAGAACGCTTTTCGACACCTTGTAGAGTCCATTTCCTGACGATTTAAGGCTGTTCTGAGGGCATGTAATTGTAATTTTTCAAATGCTTTTGACTTGGTAAAAAAAAGAAGAAAATCATATAATTTGTTTGTCAATGTACATAATATTTTCTACAATAGTTTTTCAATAAAACGACTTCTGAAAGTACAGCAACACAGTGGCAATATTGTCACTTTTTGGGTGACCGACCAAATTCACATAGAAATGTGAGTTATAGATCTATCATTCTACTTGAATGCAAGTCTAAGAAGTGGTAGATCTGTTCTGTGTGAGCTACTTCTATGCTTTCCCGTTCTTAAGTTTTGTTTTTGCATCTTTTACAATGATTTTCTACACTATACTAGCTAATTTTGTCAAATAAACTGAAATTAGGTAAACTATTTTAGTTTTAGAAACCAGGAAATGGTGGAGCCATTTCTGCATAGTGCAACTTTAAGTTTTATTAGTTGTATGTATGGATACGCATGGTATACAGTGCATTCGGAAAGTATTCAGACCCCTTGACTTTTTCCACATTTTGTTACGTTACAGCCTTATTCTAAAATGGATTACATTGTTTTTTTAATTAATCAATCTACACAATTTCGCATAATGACAAAGCAAAAACAGGTTTTTAGATTTTTCTGCTAATTTATTTAAAAAAAACTGAAATATCACATTTACATAAGTATTCAGACCCTTTACTCAGTACTTTGTTGAAGCACCTTTGGCAGCGATTACAGCCTCGAGTCTTCTTGGGTATGACGCTACAAGCCTGGCACACCTGAATTTGGGGAGTTTCTCCCATTCTTCTCTGCAGATCCTCTCAAGCTCTGTCAGGTTGGATTGGGAGCGTCGCTGCACAGCTATTTTCAGGTCTCTCCGGAGATGTTCGATCGGGTTCAAGTCCGGGCTCTGGCTGGGCCACTCAAGGACGTTCAGAGACTTGTCCCAAAGTCACTCCTGCATTGTCTTGGCTGTGTGCTTAGGGTCGTTGTCCTGTTGGAAGATGAACCTTCGCCCCAGCCTGAGGTCCTGAGTGCTCTGGAGCAGGTTTTCATCAAGGATCTCTCTGTACTTTGCTCCGTTCATCTTTCCCTCGATCCTAACTAGTCTCGCAGTCCCTGCCGCTGAAAAACATCCCCACAGCATGATGTTGCCACCACCATGCTTCACCGTAGGGGTGGTGGCAGGTTTCCTCCAGATGTGACACTTGGCAATCAGGCCAAAGAGTTCAATCTTGGTTTCATCAGACCAGAGAATCTTGTTTCTCATGGTCTGAGAGTCCTTTAGGTGCCTTTTGGCAAACTCCAAGCGGGCTGTCATGTGCCTTTTACTGAGGAGTGGCTTCCGTCTGGCCACTCTACCATAAAGGCCTGATTGGTGGAGTGCTGCAGAGATGGTTGTCCTTCTGGAAGGTTCTCCCATCTCCACAGAGGAACTCTGGAGCTCTGTCAGAGTGACCATTGGGTTCTTGGTCACATCCCTGACCAAGGCCCTTCTCCCCCGATTGCTCAGTTTGGCTGGGCGGCCAGGTCTAGGAAGAGTTTTGGTGGTTCCAAACGTCTTCCATTTAAGAATGATGGAGGCCACTGTGTTCTTGGGGACCTTCAATGTACCCTTCCCCAGATCTGCGCCTCGATACACAATCCTGTCTCGGAGCTCTACGGACGATTCCTTCGACCTCATGGCTTGGTTTTTGCTCTGACATGCACTGTCAACCATGGGACCTTATATAAACAGGTGTGTGCCTTTCGAAATCATATCCAATCAATTGAGTTTACCACAGGTGGACTCCAATCAAGTTGTAGAAACATCTCAAGAATGATCAATGGAAAAAGGATGCACCTGAGCTCAATTTCGAGTCTCATAGTAAAGGGTCTGAATATTTTCATTTTTTATGTTGTTTTCATTAGATTGATGAGGAATCTATCTAATTAATTTTTGAACAAGGCTGTAATGTAACAAAATGTGGAAAAAGTCAAGGGGTCTGAATACTTTCCGAATGCGCTGTACGTCGTACAACGAAATGCTTACTTGCATACCACTAATCAGCTAGACGTTTTTATAGTAGACCTTAAAAAGGTAGACTCAGCAATATGACATAGATGCAGAAAGTAAACAGCAATAGTGGGTCAATTTCCACAACAACTAAAGAGTGTTGAAGCGTTTTGGTCCCCTGGCTTGCATCTCATCTCAACATCTGCTGCTTGTCCTTTAGTTGAGTCTACCTTTAAACCTTCTCCATTCCCACTGGGCACAGACATCAGTTCAACATCTAATTTTGATTTACATTTGGTTGAGTTGTCAAATAACTTGAATTCAATGTGATATCAACAACAACAAAAATCACCATGTCATGGGATTTAGGTTAAAAGTTAGGTGAAAAAAATATTAAATGCCCTTACGTTGATTACTTTTTTGCTAATTCAATTCGTTTTCCTGGTCGATTCAACCGCCATCACATTCATTTTGTTGGTTGAAATGACATGGAAACAACTTTGATTGAACCAGTGTCGAGCCAAACTGTTTTCCATAAGGAGTTGTCAAGAGAACAGAAACAGACTCTGGCACGCAGGCTAAGCCTTCACTGCCTTATGCTTTAACTTCTACTGGTTACAGTTTGCCAGTGGTCTGATTCATAATACCACCAAACCAACTGTATTTTCCGTAGAAGAGAGTAAAAATACAGTAGAAGAGAAGTTCGGCATTATCTGATATTTTTTTTGTTAAGGTTGAAAATTATACATAACAGTTTACTTTTCCTCAACACCTCATCATTCAAATTATCACTCTGCTGAGGGAGAAGGTACAGCACTGGAGGCTAGTTGCTACGGGTAACGACCTCACGACGTCAGGACAGCGGAGTCACTCACCACCTTCCGGAGACATTTGAAACCCCACCTCTTTAAGGAATACCTGGGATAGGATAAAGCAATCCTTCTAACCCCCCCCCCCCCCCCCCCCAAATTGTAAAGTGGTTATCCCACTGGCTATAGGGTGAACGCACCAATTTGTGAGTCGCTCTGGCTAAGAGCGTCTGCTAAATGACGTTAATGTGCCCTTGAGCAAGGCACTTAACCCTAATTGCTCCTGTAAGTCGCTCTGGATAAGAGCGTCTGCTAAATGACTAAAATGTAAATGTAAATGTAACGAGCGGGGTCGTACACAGGAGCATTTGACAGGAAATCATCTCGGCTGTCCAAGCAGCCTTTACTCCACTTGTTTACATCGATCGATTAGAATTATATCGATCTGATAAGGATCTGGAAGTCTTTGTACAGAACATTAGTCCGCTAATCGGTCAACTCCTGAGTGGCGCAGTGGTCTAAGGCACTGCATCGCAGTGCTAACTGTGCCACTAGAGATCCTGGTTCGAATCCAGGCTCTGTTGCAGCCGGCCGCGACCGGGAGACTCATGGGCGGCGCACAATTGGCCCAGCGTCGTCCAGGGTAGGGGAGGGAATGGCCGGCAGGGATGTAGCTCAGTTGATAGAGCATGGCGTTTGCAACGCCAGGGTTGTGGGTTCGATTCCCACGGGGGGCCAGTATAAAAAAATATGTATTCACTAACTGTAAGTCGCTCTGGATAAGAGCGTCTGCTAAATGACTAAAATGTAAATGTAAACAAACCATTGAAGTTTTGAAGTCGGCAGGTGGTGCACGCAGTGGTTGGCCCACTGGCTCAGCTGAGAATGGAATGATCCTGGTTCAGAATGGTTATTTTATATTTGATAAAATGTATATTTACAATACAAAAAGACACAGGACATAACCTACAAGTATATTTTCTTCTTAAGAAACATAAAAATAACGTTAAAGTAATGCAAATAAACAAACATAACAAATGCAAATCACTACACATGAATAGCCCAGTGACAACCGTTTAAAAAGTAAAAGTACCTCCAATAAAATAAACAGAAAAAAAGGTCAGGGGTCACAATTGTATAAACCTATGATGGAGTTGTAATAAATGTTTTGTTATTTATAACATCACAGAGTCACACATAAAAAAGAATAGTTTCCCCTTCTTTATCACGGAAAAGGTGTCCTTTAAGTCCATGAATTTAGACAAGTTATTACAACGGTATATTTTGTACAAGATTTTTAAGTGAAATTTATTTTACTTTATTTGATATATACGAAATTTGGTAGGGAGCAACCAAGCTTTCTTCCATTTAATTTTAGAAATATGTGTGTTACAGAAAATGTCCATCTGGGAGAGAAGTTTAAAAAGTCCCCTTAAGAATGTGTTATTACGGTTCTTATCCAGCAGGGGGCAACCTTCTAACATCAGTTGTGCGTCTATCTTGACATGTTCTCCAAAACACAAATGAGATTTCATTAATTTAGCCAAGTCCTGAAGCTATTGCTTTTCATATAGAATGACATTATTTGTAATGTATTGGGAAGTTATATGTTTCTAAGAACTTTCCATAAGAGAGTATATTCAAATCAAACCAAATATTTATTGGTCGCATACACATCAGTGGCGGTCAGTGCCGTTTAAGATGAGGGAGGATTATTTATTTTTTAAATGAGCCTTATTTCTATTACAGCATATTGTATGACTGTCATTCATATTCCATTCACCTAGCTCAATGTAACAACGATAGGTTTAGGCTACTACATGATACTCAAACTTTCCCTATAACCATCATGAGGTTGCTACAACCTAGCCTATGAATGAACGTTTACAGCGTAGATACACAGGTCGAGAGACCCATTTGAGGTGGTTTCTAAATGTTCCGTTGCCATACTGGCTGGAAACGTTCTTATCCCTTGCTTGCTAGCTAGCCAACTACGGCTAATTTACAGTCATATCAAACAGTGCAGCCAGAATAACAACAGTAGCTGCATTTGCATTTGTTGAAGCTGTTTTCTGGTGACATTTATTTGGATACATCCATAACAATGAGCTAAGAAGGCGCGATTTCGCCTGGCATAGAAAATGTGCTCTCTCCTCAGGAGGGTGTTGTTCAGAGGAGCTAGCCAACAACAGCTTACACAAACATAATGTAATTATTAGTCCAACAGTTGCAAACGAGAGTTTCTTTTGAACAAAGTCAGGTATGTCTATCCCCGTTTTGTTCCGTTTGCTTCCGTTTAAGAAACGTTTTTTTCAACAGAATCGGCGGAATGAATACACCCCTGATCACGCGTAAACACAGTTCACTTTCATAGCAGCCACGTTGTATTCCTTCTCGCGTCTATGCGCTCTCCTCCTCTCACCTCGTCCCTTCGCTTGTGGACTTCAATGCACAACACATCAGCTGTATGTGACCAGGCGAAAAAACCTTTCCAAGCCAAACCATGTCATAACCGCTACAAACAGCCTACATCGTTCTCACCATATTAGTTAAAGTAACGTCCTAGTCAACATAGCTAATAGAACTAACGCGTTAGTAAACCCACTACAATCATGCAGGAACGTTACAGTGTACAGTCAGTAAGCAGTTACACCGGCGGGCCCCAGTGGCAATAAATTAGTAAAACCAAAAGCTTAAGGTTACCTTGACTTGGAAGAGTTCCAGTGTTGTGTTGGATAGTCGTAGCCAGCTAGCTGACATAGCATCCATCTGTTTGAGCCGGGTATTTCAGTAGGCTAAACTAGCTAGCTGCATTTGCTAGCTAAGTAAATGAAACTGAAAGTGAAAAAAAGAAAATAAATCTCTCTCACTCGATTTCTCTCTTGCTTCTCCTTCATTTTGGAAGAAATTACTAGAAAAACTATTGTCTTTCTCTCTCTTTGAGTCAACTACTCATCATATTTTATACACTGCAGTGCTAGCTAGCTGTAGCGTATGCTTTCAGTACTAGATTCATTATCTGATCCTTTGATTGGGTGGACAACATGTCAGTTCATGCTGCAAGAGCTCTGATAGGCTGGAGAACTTCCGGAGGACGTCCTCCAGCCTGTCATAATTACTGTGTAAGTCTATGGAAGTGGGTGAGAACCATGAGCCTCCTAGGTTTTGTATTGAAGTCAATGTACACAGAGGAGGACAGAAGCTAGCTGTCCTCCGGCTACACCATGGTGCTACCCTACAGAGTGCTGTTAAGGCTACTGTAGACCTTCTTTGCAAAATACTGTGTTTTAATCAATTATTTGGTGATGTGATTATATTTAGTATAGTTTTATCTAAAAATGATAACTTTAATGTTTTACAATTTGTATTTTTATGAAATTCACTCCCCTTCCTCCTCTGAGGAGCCTCCACTGATTCACATACTGTATTTAGAAGATGTTATTGCGGGTGTAGCGAAATGCTTGTGTTCCTAGCTCCAACAGTGCAGTAATATCTAACAATACACACAAATCTAAAAAGTAAAAGAATGGAATTAAGAAATATAGATATTTTGGAAAGTATTCAGACACCTTGACTCTTCCACATTTTGTTATGTTACAGCCTTATTCTAAAATTGATTTTTAATTTTTCTTCAGCAATCTACACACAATACCCCATAAGGACAAAGCAAGAACAGGTTTTTAGAATTTGTTGCAAATGTATTAAAAATAAAAATAAATATATCACACTTAGCAATCAATGATGCAATATAATGTCATCACTTAGTAATTAATTATGCAATATAATGTCATCACTTATTAATCAATGATGCAATATAGTGACATCACTTATGTTTTAGTTCAACTACTACAGTAAGTGAATTGTAGCGGCGTATTTTATGATTGATTTATTTTAGACATATTATATAACAGTTAACACTAATGTTATAATTGTCATACCTCACTTATGGTTTTTAATAATAATACTTATTATATTAGAATATTATCTGTCCAATAAATGTGTTTTGTAAATGAGACAGCAAATCTGTCTCTGAATCTGTCCAGCGTCCAATGAACTGGTTGTCCATACCATAGACATAGAATGAATAGAACGGTCCTTGTTCAAGTCAATGACGGCATAATGGGTGGACTGGCGGCCATTGCAAGTGTACCCACAGGAGCAAAGCAGGAAGTAAAAGCAGGAAGTGTACACATCAATCTTTGCTGTGATTTGTTGAATCAACTTAACTGACATTACAAAAATTCCATTCCATTGCATGAGCCACAATCAGTTAGCATCATTTGAACGAACATTCTACATTACCATGGAAATGATTGCATCACAATACCAGGCAGCCATTGCAAGTGTCCCCATGAGTTTACCAGTCAAACTGCCAGGGTTAGAGGTTCCAGACCTGTTCTATAGACCCCCTCTTCAGAGGAGGAGCCTACAATGTTCTGTCTGTGAGTCTGTCCTCTCCTCGGGACTGACAGAAGGACAGACTGTCTGTTGTTCCTCATCAGTAACGACACCAAGTCTTTGTTCCTCTTGCTATTGGTCCATAACACAGGAGACGCCACGCTATTGGTCCCGCTGTGTTGGCGAGGGAGCCTTCCTATTGGCTTAGAGAGCAGTCTGTATCCAGGAAACAGCCAATGAGCAGGGAGTCTGAAACAACTGAGCAAATCGTATCTGGACAGAGCTGGCCTGCTATTGGCCAGGAGGAGGGGGAGGCTCAACCTTGGGTAGGGGTGGTTTAGAGGGTGACCAACCGTTTTTGCGAATAGTGGTTGTTTAACATTGACTATCCTGTTCACAGTTGTCGTTCTGGTTGTGGTCTTAGCTTTGACCGTTGCTTGTGATCGTGGTGGTCTTGTGGTCAGATGTCGGTCTGGGTGTTGTCGCTCCACCGGTATGACCCTGCAGGAGGGGTAATGGTTCACAGGTGACCCATCTATGTCAACCACCCGGTAAGGTTTAGTTGTGATTGCAGTTGTAGGTTTGACCGTTGGAGGCGGTGGTGGTGGTGGTGGTGTGGTCGGGGGTATGACTCGTCCACAGGGGGGGTACACCGGTGACCCGTCTAACTGTACAACCTGGAACCCTGTCAGCCAGGGGTCAAAGGTCAGCCCAGGGTCAGTGTCTGTCTGACCTAGAGGGAGAGGTAGTGCTTCAGATTAATGGTGCTTTTTACAGAGGATCAACTATTCACCTCGACACAACTCAAACACTAAGGACTGGATTCAATCCATAGTGCTGAAGATCCGCGCTGTAGCGCAATTTAAATGTAAAGGTCATTTTCCAATAGAGCCGACATATGCAGCGTTTACCGTGAACGCAGTCTCCGCTAACGCGGGAACATTGCCTCTGAATTTTGATGGCGCTACAGCGTGCATCTTCAGTGCTACGAATTGAATCGAGCCCTAACACAAAACATTTAAAACACACATTTAACAAGAACACCATCATTTAACAAGAACACCATCATTTAACAATAACACTATAATTTAACAATAACACTATCATTTAACAATAACACTATCATTTAACAATAACACTATCATTTAACAATAACACTATCATTTAACAATAACACTATCATTTAATTATAATACAGGAATGTGTAAAAGTCAAATGTTGTTTATCCAAAAACTTTCATATGAGTGAAACGGCATAATACTTTACGTAGGTCATCAGACTGTTAAACAGCCACCACTAGCACAGAGAGGCTGCTGCCTATAGACATAGACTAGAAATCACTGGCCACTTTCATAAATGGAACACTAGTCACTTTAATAATGCCACTTTAATAACGTTGACATATCTTGCATTACTCATCTCATATGTATATACTGTATTCTATACTATCTTAATAATGTGTACATATCTTGCATTCCCCATCTCATATGTATATACTGTATTCTATACTATCTTAATAATGTTTACATATCTTGCATTACCCATCTCATCTGTATATACTGTATTCTATACTATCTTAATAATGTTTCCATATCTTGCATTCCCCATCTCATCTGTATATACTGTATTCTATACTATCTTAATAATGTTTCCATATCTTGCATTCCCCATCTCATCTGTATATACTGAATTCTATACTATCTATTGCATCTTAGCCTATGCTGCTCTGATAATGACATTGCTCATCCATATATTTATATATTCTTATTCCATTCCTTTACTTAGATTTGTGTGTATTAGGTTTTTGTTGTGTATCTGTTAGATATTACTTGCTAGATGTTGCTGCACTGTCGGAACTAGAAGCACAAGCATTTCGCTACACTCTCAATAACATCTGCTAACCATGTCTATGTGACCAATACATTTGATTTGATGTATCACACCTCTAAGACACTGCCACAGTAAACACTGTTCCACACACCTCAACAGTAGCTGTTCTTCTGAAGCGATCTGATCCCACACGTACATATTTCATAAGAACAGAAATGTTCAAGTTGGCATCAGTGTTAAAGGCCTAGTGCAGTCAAAAATCCGTTTTTCCTCTATTTTGTATCATATTGTACAACAGCCGATGAAACTAACTCTGTAAAAACATACATGTATATTTTTATCAAGTGTTATTTCCTGATAGTACGCAGGTTGAAAATACAACATACACAGGACTTTCTAATCAGCAGGTTTTGCATGGGTGGAGTTTTGGCTTGACCACCAGGTGGTCAATTAGTTAATAGGCCAATAACAGAGTTCCAAACCTCTCTGCCAATAACAAATAGTTTTCAGTTTTACACTCCCCACTCAGACCACTCCCAGACAGTCTTAGCTAAATTATTGCTTGAGAGGTTTTTGCTAAAAAAAAGCTATTTTTGTTTCTTTTTGACAATTTGAATAGAAAACTGTCACAGTAAGGACCTTCATTGTTACCCAGAAATGATTTGATATTGATATAAAAACTGCATTGGATATTTAAGCTTCATACATTATTAACACTCAGTCAGTAATAACTCTCGGCCAGACAATCTAGAAAGAATTTAGGTTAGAGAGATTTAGGCTGGCCTGTGTTTAGGGTCCGGTTCAGATTTAAGATTAGCCTGCGCACCTCAAACTTGATCGCAAAATTATTAATTGATGTCAATGCATGTGTTTACATGCACACAAATCATTTGATATTAAACTGATTATGTAGGCCGAGTATGGCATTAGTCATGTAAACAACTTCCTCTGCTCAGCTTAATCAGCTCAAGGTCATAATGGAAGTAAGTATACGATTAAAACATATTTCTATTGATTAGGACGTGTAAACAGCTTAATCAGCTCCAGCAATGTTTCTATTGATTAGGACGTGTAAACAGCTTAATCAGCTCCAGCGGTGTATTTGATCTGTCAGCACCAGCACCAGCAGTCCAAGCCTCTCTCTTATATGTGAGTGAAGTGAGTTTGGAAAAACTGAAAGTATGGGTCTTTAGAAATAGTTTTCACATACAAACTTTATATGTCCGAACTCAGAATCAAATAGGCTTCCCAAACATAACATGATCACTGTGGTGGAAACGTTTATTTTCATTGGCGAAGTCCCATCAGTAGCCTGATTTCAGATGTGTCCTTGTAAACAGGATTATTAGAGAAATCGATCTTCTTGCAAAGCATGTAAATGTTTTAAATCGAACTACAGTATTATATCAATCTGACTATGAAACATTGTGTGCATGTAACCGTACTCACTGTGAGACGTATGTGAAACATTGTGTGCATGTAACCGTACTCAATGTGAGACGTATGTGAAACATTGTGTGCATGTAACCGTACTCAATGTGAGACGTATGTGAAACATTGTGTGCATGTAACCGTACTCAATGTGAGACGTATGTGAAACATTGTGTGCATGTAACCGTACTCAATGTGAGACGTATGTGAAACATTGTGTGCATGTAACCGTACTCAATGTGAGACGTATGTGAAACATTGTGTGCATGTAACCGTACTCAATGTGAGACGTATGTGAAACATTGTGTGCATGTAACCGTACTCACTGTGAGACGTATGTGAAACATTGTGTGCATGTAACCGTACTCAATGTGAGACGTATGTGAAACATTGTGTGCATGTAACCGTACTCAATGTGAGACGTATGTGAAACATTGTGTGCATGTAACCGTACTCAATGTGAGACGTATGTGAAACATTGTGTGCATGTAACCGTACTCAATGTGAGACGTATGTGAAACATCGGGTTTTTAGCATGCAGATCTCAAGTCAGAACACCGCCCTTCATTTAGTTGTCGAGAAAATATGAAGTGACAGTCTAACAGTGAGTTAAAGGTTTAGTTAGTATATAAAGTATGAAGTGACATATATAAAGTATGAAGTGACATATATAAAGTATGAAGTGAGCTAAAGGTTTAGTTAGTATATAAAGTATGAAGTGACATATATAAAGTATGAAGTGACATATATAAAGTATGAAGTGACAGATATAAAGTATGAAGTGACATATATAAAGTATGAAGTGACATATATAAAATATGAAGTGAGCTAAAGGTTTAGTTAGTATATAAAGTATGAAGTGACATATATAAAGTATGAAGTGAGCTAAAGGTTTAGTTAGTATATAAAGTATGAAGTGACATATATAAAGTATGAAGTGACATATATAAAGTATGAAGTGAGCTAAAGGTTTAGTTAGTATATAAAGTATGAAGTGACATATATAAAGTATGAAGTATGAAGTGAGCTAAAGGTTTAGTTAGTATATAAAGTATGAAGTGACATATATAAAGTATGAAGTGAGCTAAAGGTTTAGTTAGTATATAAAGTATGAAGTGACATATATAAAGTATGAAGTGACATATATAAAGTATGAAGTGAGTTAAAGGTTTAGTTAGTATATAAAGTATGAAGTGACATATATAAAGTATGAAGTGAGTTAAAGGTTTAGTTAGTATATAAAGTATGAAGTGACATATATAAAGTATGAAGTGAGCTAAAGGTTTAGTTAGTATATAAAGTATGAAGTGACATATATAAAGTATGAAGTGAGCTAAAGGTTTAGTTAGTACATAAAGTATGAAGTGACATATATAAAGTATGAAGTGACATATATAAAGTATGAAGTGACATATATAAAGTATGAAGTGACATATATAAAGTATGAAGTGACATATATAAAATATGAAGTGAGCTAAAGGTTTAGTTAGTATATAAAGTATGAAGTGTATAAGGTGAGCTTTAAATACAGCAGATATTACTAGTTAGTGTTGAACTGACCTGTTGCTGTTGATGTGATGAAGGTTACTCTGAGGAGGAAGAGGAACAGACAGACACAAAGAGGAGGTGATGCTAAGCTGGAACACATGGCTGGAGAGAGAGAGCAGAGGAGAGGAGAGGAGAGGAGTGGGGAGAGGACAGAGGTTCTGTCTATAAGAGCGGAGATGTGGGTGGGGTTTCCCCCGTACAGACTCAGACAGTATTTATTTACTTAGCTTCCTTTCATCAGGTGGAAGTTGTAAGTGGTGACTCAGGTAATGTAGCTGGTCTGTCTACCTCTGTCTCAGGTCTGTCTACCTCTGTCTCAGGTCTGTCTACCCCTGTCTCAGGTCTGTCTCAGGTCTGTCTACCTCTGTCTCAGGTCTGTCTCAGGTCTGTCTACCCCTGTCTCAGGTCTGTCTACCTCTTTCTCAGGTCTGTCTACCTCTGTCTCAGGTCTGTCTCAGGTCTGTCTACCTCTGTCTCAGGTCTGTCTCAGGTCTGTCTACCCCTGTCTCAGGTCTGTCTACCTCTTTCTCAGGTCTGTCTACCTCTTTCTCAGGTCTGTCTACCTCTGTCTCAGGTCTGTCTACCCCTGTCTCAGGTCTGTCTACCCCTGTCTCAGGTCTGTCTCAGGTCTGTCTACCCCTGTCTCAGGTCTGTCTACCCCTGTCTCAGGTCTGTCTCAGGTCTGTCTACCCCTGTCTCAGGTCTGTCTCAGGTCTGTCTACCTCTGTCTCAGGTCTGTCTACCCCTGTCTCAGGTCTGTCTCAGGTCTGTCTACCTCTTTCTCAGGTCTGTCTACCTCTGTCTCAGGTCTGTCTCAGGTCTGTCTACCTCTGTCTCAGGTCTGTCTACCTCTGTCTCAGGTCTGTCTACCCCTGTCTCAGGTCTGTCTCAGGTCTGTCTACCCCTGTCTCAGGTCTGTCTCAGGTCTGTCTACCTCTGTCTCAGGTCTGTCTACCCCTGTCTCAGGTCTGTCTCAGGTCTGTCTACCTCTTTCTCAGGTCTGTCTACCTCTGTCTCAGGTCTGTCTCAGGTCTGTCTACCCCTGTCTCAGGTCTGTCTACCTCTTTCTCAGGTCTGTCTACCTCTGTCTCAGGTCTGTCTCAGGTCTGTCTACCTCTTTCTCAGGTCTGTCTACCTCTGTCTCAGGTCTGTCTCAGGTCTGTCTACCCCTGTCTCAGGTCTGTCTACCTCTTTCTCAGGTCTGTCTACCTCTTTCTCAGGTCTGTCTACCTCTGTCTCAGGTCTGTCTCAGGTCTGTCTACCTCTTTCTCAGGTCTGTCTACCTCTGTCTCAGGTCTGTCTCAGGTCTGTCTACCCCTGTCTCAGGTCTGTCTACCCCTGTCTCAGGTCTGTCTACCTCTTTCTCAGGTCTGTCTACCTCTGTCTCAGGTCTGTCTCAGGTCTGTCTACCTCTGTCTCAGGTCTGTCTACCCCTGTCTCAGGTCTGTCTCAGGTCTGTCTACCCCTGTCTCAGGTCTGTCTCAGGTCTGTCTACCTCTTTCTCAGGTCTGTCTACCTCTGTCTCAGGTCTGTCTCAGGTCTGTCTACCCCTGTCTCAGGTCTGTCTACCTCTGTCTCAGGTCTGTCTCAGGTCTGTCTACCTCTTTC
The DNA here is from genome assembly GCF_964263955.1 of Coregonus lavaretus. Classification (NCBI taxonomy): domain Eukaryota; kingdom Metazoa; phylum Chordata; class Actinopteri; order Salmoniformes; family Salmonidae; genus Coregonus; species Coregonus lavaretus. Next base: position 18,943 of record NW_028162840.1, read on the forward strand.
TCAGGTCTGTCTACCTCTGTCTCAGGTCTGTCTCAGGTCTGTCTACCTCTGTCTCAGGTCTGTCTACCCCTGTCTCAGGTCTGTCTACCCCTGTCTCAGGTCTGTCTACCTCTTTCTCAGGTCTGTCTACCTCTGTCTCAGGTCTGTCTACCTCTTTCTCAGGTCTGTCTACCTCTGTCTCAGGTCTGTCTACCTCTTTCTCAGGTCTGTCTACCTCTGTCTCAGGTCTGTCTCAGGTGTGTCTACCTCTTTCTCAGGTCTGTCTCAGGTCTGTCTACCCCTGTCTCAGGTCTGTCTACCTCTTTCTCAGGTCTGTCTACCTCTGTCTCAGGTCTGTCTACCTGTCTCAGGTCTGTCTCAGGTCTGTCTACCTCTTTCTCAGGTCTGTCTCAGGTCTGTCTACCCCTGTCTCAGGTCTGTCTACCTCTTTCTCAGGTCTGTCTACCCCTGTCTCAGGTCTGTCTACCTCTTTCTCAGGTCTGTCTACCTCTGTCTCAGGTCTGTCTACCTGTCTCAGGTCTGTCTACCTCTGTCTCAGGTCTGTCTACCTGTCTCAGGTCTGTCTCAGGTCTGTCTACCTGTCTCAGGTGTGTCTCAGGTCTGTCTACCTGTCTCAGGTCTGTCTCAGGTCTGTCTACCTGTCTCAGGTCTGTCTACCTGTCTCAGGTGTGTCTCAGGTCTGTCTACCTGTCTCAGGTGTGTCTCAGGTCTGTCTACCCCTGTCTCAGGTCTGTCTACCCCTGTCTCAGGTCTGTTGTAAGTGTGTCTTAACTGTGTCTAAGGTGTTTTTTGTTTCAGGTGTTTCAGAGAGGATTCTAGATTGTTGCAACATGGAACCACAACCTGGAGGAGGAGACACTTAAAGTACACAACATTAGCCACTTTAGTATAATGACCAAGCCTCATGCGTTACGTAATGCGTGTGCGTGTGCCAGCTGTTAATCGTGGGTCTTAAATGTCTACTGTCCTCCATGCAATCTCTCATCACACTGATTAGCCAACCTACCCGAGGGTTTCCAAACACACACACACACACCCTGATATGTTTACACTGTGTTGCCATGGACACATGCCTTTGCCGGTGTCTGCTTTCATCCCACACCAGTTCCTCGTTCTGTCATCTGAGGGAGGATGTTGATACCAAAAGTTACACAGATGAGGAACTAGAAAAAAGTTGATATAAAGTTTATTTCTTTTTTTGTATTGTTATGTTTTAATACTCGACATAATTCAGTACATAAACCATAATGGCGCTGGTGGAGATGGCTGCCGTTTTACGGGCTTCCTCCACGCTGATCCTCAACACGGGGACCCCTCAGGGTGCGTGCTCAGTCCCCTCCTGTACTCCCTGTTCACCCATGACTACATGGCCAGGCACGATTCCAACACCATCATTAAGATTGCCGACGACACAACAGTGGTAGGCCTGATCACCGACAACGATGAGGCAGCCTGTAGGGAGGAAGTCAGAGACCTGGCCGTGTGGTGCCAGGATAACAACCTCTCCCTCAACGTGACCAAGACAAAGGAGATGATTGTGGACTACAGGAAAAGGAAGATGAGCACGCCCCCATTCTCATCGACGGGGCTGTAGTGGAGCAGGTCCACATCACCAACAAACTATCATGGTCCAAACACACCAAGACAGTTGTGAAGAAGGCACGACAAAGCCTATTCCCCCTCGGGAGACTGAAAATATTTGGCATGGGTCCTCAGATCCTCAAAAAGTTCTACAGCTGCACCATCGAAAGCGTCCTGACAGGTTGCATCACTGCCTGGTATGGCAACTGCCCGGACTCCGACCGCAAGGCACTACAGAGGGTAGTGCGTACAGCCCAGTACATCACTGGGGCCAAGCTTCCTGCCATCCAGGACCTCTATACCAGGCGGTGTCAGAGGAAGGCCCTAAAAACTGCCAAAGACTCCAGCCACCCAAGTCATAGACTGTTCTCTCTGCTACCGCACAGCAAGCGGTACCGGAGTGCCAAGTCTAGGTCCAAAAGGCTTCTTAACAGCTTCTACCCCCAAGCCATAAGACTCCTGAACAGCTAATCATGGCTACCCGGACTATTTGCACATCCCCCCCCCCCCCTCTTTTACGCTGCTGCTACTCTCTGTTTATTATCTATGCATAGTCACTTTAATAACTGTACCTACATGTACATATTACCTCAATTACCTGGACTAACCGGTGCCCCCCCACATTGACTCGGTACCGGTACCCCCCTGTATATAGCCTCCCTACTGTTATTTTACTGTTGCTCTTTAATTATTTGATATTTTTCTTATTTTTTTTATCTATTTTTTTTTTACATCTAAATTTTACTTAACACTTTTTTTCTTCTTAAAACTGCATTGTTGGTTAAGGGCTTGTCAGTCAGCATTTCACTGTAATGTCTACACCTGTTGTATTCGGCGTATGTGACAAATAAAAATGTGATTTGATTTGATACTAGGAGTAAACCATTTGTAAGTGTGTAAGACTTTAAAATAGTTTTAAAACGTTTTTTAGAAACAAAGTCTAGGGCTGAGTTCCAAGTGGTCCATTTATAATGAGTCCTTTGGGCTCTGGTCAAAAGTAGTGCACTCTAGGGAACAGGGTGCCATTTGGGATTCACCCAGGACTACTGCATAAGTGTTTACAGAGCACCAAATCATCAATATATTTGGTATCAATACACGTGAATTGTGTTGCATTAATAAAAAGTGAACAGATTGCAGGTCATAAAACGTGAATGACTCACGATAATCAACTACATCGTGGTATAAACCATCTGTAGGTAATGAAGTGTCTTTTAGATAATAAACATTGAAAGAATTTATTTGGAATGTGACGATGATTGATGGATGATGATGATTTCCTCTAATGCCTAATTTCACCTTCCGCTTCAATCGAACGTCCGCTCCCATCCGCATCTGTGCATTTCCCCTGAAAAGTGTCCTGCAGAGATTTCAGAGTCCATGCGGACAGAAGTGGACGTTGGATATCGCATCATCATCAGAGGACGGCACGGAAGGGGAAGGCGTACATTTGGCTTAACCTCTGACCTCTATGTGAACTTCTTGATAAAACGTAGTTTGAGGTACGCGATTGCCAGGAAGATCATGTTCATGATCGCCAGGGCAACGTGATTCTGCCACAGCCCCCAGGTGGTGTAGTCGATCCCCTGGTTCTTCAGAAAGTCTTCCCCCGTGCACCTGGACACAGGAGAGAAAGGTTCCTACCTCAGAAACAAACACTTCAATATCACAGAGTCAAAACTTGAACCTGAGTCACATACTGTATGGATAATATCACAGAGAGCCAGATCTCCCCTGTAAAAGAGCTCTCCTGAGTCACATACTGTATGGATAATATCACAGAGAGCCAGATCTCCCCTGTAAAAGAGCTCTCCTGAGTCACATACTGTATGGATAATATCACAGAGAGCCAGATCTCCCCTGTAAAAGAGCTCTCCTGACCTATAAAAGTATAGTGAGACATTATCACTTACGTCATCCCAGGGGGCAGGGGGCCGTTGAGGGGCTTGTCTCCACAGAACTGGAGGCCTACAAACTCATTAATCTGCAGAGCTGTTAGTCCGTACCGAGGGATGCTGGGATACTGGAACCAGGCTAGCCACTCTACAATACTGGGCAGGTTCACCAACAGGCCTGAGAAGATCTGATCGGAGAGGAGAGGAGGGGAGAGGAGAGGAGAGGAGAGGAGAGGAGAGGAGAGGAGAGGAGAGGAGAGGAGAGGAGAGGAGAGGAGAGGAGAGGAGAGGAGAGGAGAGGAGAGGAGAGGAGAGGAGAGGAGAGGAGAGGAGAGGAGAGGAGAGGAGAGGAGAGGAGAGGAGAGGAGAGGAGAGGAGAGGAGAGGAGAGGAGAGGAGAGGAGAGGAGAAAACAGATCATCATCATTTTTCATGTTTATAAGCACACACAGATCAGTTTCATCACCTACAGGACAAATGGGAACATTTTCAATATCAACCGTTTCAGAGCCAAGTCTAGAAACACAACCACTTCTGTTGTAGAATCTCAGTATGCAGATGATGCCCAAGTCAGTGCCTGCTCAGAACCTGACCTCCAGGCCATCGTTAACATATTCACATGCCCAAGTCAGTGCCTGCTCAGAACCTGACCTCCAGGCCATCGTTAACATATTCACATGCCCAAGTCAGTGCCTGCTCAGAACCTGACCTCCAGGCCATCGTTAACATATTCACAGAAGCATACAGCAGGATGGGTCTAACACTCAACACCAGCAAGACAAATATCCTTCAGGGAGAACACCTGGCAAGACCACTGCCAACAATGCAATACTTGAACACTTTCCAAGTTTCCCATACCTAGGTACTCACCTCTCCACCAATATCCTAATCGATTATGAAATCCAACATCATATTGCTCGAGCTAGTGCTGCCTTTGGCAAACTCAGAAACAAGGTCTTTGAGGATCAAGACATTACCACAAGTTGAACGTGTGCAACGCTGTGATCATCCCTGCTATTAGTGTTGTCACGATAGATAGATGGATTTTTGACTTCGATACCTAGGTTTAGTATCATGATGATACCAAAACGACACTCGATACCAAAACGACACTCGATACCAAAACGACACTCGATACCAAAACGATACTCTATACCAAAACGATACTCGATACCAAAACGATACTCGATACCAAAACGATACTCGATACCAAAACGATACTCGATACCAAAACGACACTCGATACCAAAACGACACTCTATACCAAAACGATACTCGATACCAAAACGATACTCGATACCAAAACGATACTCGATACCGAAACTAAACTTGATACTGAAACAATTCCACGGGTAAAACAACAACGCATTAGCTAAAGTCACAGAATAACCACTGGGCTTTATAATTTTTTTTACATTGAACAATATGTTGATAACTGGTAAAACAACCAAAAAAACAAATATAATATATTCTATTCTATATTCAATTTTTTGCCAAAAATAAAACAACATATTAAATAACAGAAGAATACCTTCAACGGTCCTTAAGCAGAACCATATCGGAAACTCAGAACAGACAAAATAATTGTCTAATTACAACGGTATTAAAATTTAATTTGATACATATCAGGGTATCGGTTTATTGTTTTTGTAAAGCTGACAGTGTTTCCTTGTAGATTTTGTTTTTATATACAGCCTAGCTGGCTCTATCCTGGGATCCTGCCAGATCCTGCTTTGGAGGAGAGACATGGAAGCCCACCTAGCCTAGCTGGCTCGGCGGTCTCAGATGGAGGTCGCTATTGAACATTTCCAGTGCTGCAGGAGCTATGTTTACTTTGCAATGTGGACCGTGCTGACTTTCAATGTAGAAAATGCTTACTTGCGGAGGACTACAGGGGCGAAGGTGCTACTCTTAGCAAGCAAGTAGCAAACCTACACAAGCTACTGGGGAATCCACGCCCGCCTACTTTTTATTTTTCTTCCACCCCAGTAGCCGGACGCTGCTCTGGTCTGGTGGAAGTGTCACCACCTTGTCGGCTCTCCACAGCCGACTGGCCGGTACTCAGCAGGGATCCATCCCCGAAGGGGTCTCCCCCTTCCCTGGAGAACTGAGCTGTTCTCGACCCAACCAACCAGCCATGGAGATAGGTCATTCGCCGTGGAAGTCGAAGAAAGACGTCCTCTGGCAATGGGGGTCTCCTTGGAGATGTTATGCCCGGACCTGACACAGACCAGAAATGGCTTTGCCGCCCTGGATCCAGAGGTTCCGGCGCCTTCTTCCTTCCGATTCAAGATCTGGAAACAAAGGATACTCTACAGGAATGACGGAGTCCATCCAAATAATCTTGGCTCCTGGACTCTGTCCACACATTTCAAGGCTGCGTTGAAACAATGATTTATCAATGAAACAAGACCAGCTCAGTTAATCCCTACCATTGTGACAATGAGTCATCATAATGCTGCATCAAATGTACATTATCCCAGGGGCGTTGGCAGACACAATGTAAGTAACTTAATTTATGTCCCCCTAATTGCCATGATTACCTCTGTTGATCCTACAGCTACTGTATGCAGTAATCATGAGCCTATGAACCAGAGTTACACTGTTAGCACTGAGGAGGTGTGCCCTAGTAGGAAGTCCACTGTGTGCAGCTCACCCTGCACTATCAGCTCAAACATAAATAACATTGTAATGTCCACTTCTGATAAGCTTCCCAGTAAAGCAATAAAAACAATCAAACATCCCAGAAAAGTGCAATAAAAAGCCCTCATTAACATATGTAGCCTAAGAAACAGGTTCATGAAATCCATAACTTGCTAGTAACAGATGACATTCATATTTTGACTATCTCTGAAACTCACTTAGATATTACCTTTGATGACACAGTGGTAGCAATACATGGTTATAACATCTACCGAAAAGACCGAAATGCCAATGGGGGTGGTGTTTCGATCTATATTCAGAACCACATTCCTGTAAAGCTTAGAGAGGATCTCATGTTAAATACTGTTGAAGTAATATGGCTACAGGTTCATCTGCCTCACCTAAAGCCCATTCTGGTTGGAAGCTGCTATAGACCACCAAGTGCTAACAGTCAGTATCTGGATAATATGTGTGAAATGCTTGATAATGTATGTGATATCAACAGAGAAGTATATTTTCTGGGTGATTTAAATATTGACTGGCTCAAGAAAAAGCTTCAAACTGTAACCAGTGCCTGCAACCTGATTCAGGTTATCAGTCAACCTACCAGGGTAGTTACAAACAGCACAGGAATGGAATCATCCACATGTATTGAGCACATCTTTACTAATGCTGCAGAAATTCGCTTTCAAGCAGTATCCAGATCCATTGGATGTAGTGATCACAATATAGTAGCCATATCTAGGAAAACCAAAGTTCCAAAGGCTGGGCCTAATATAGTGTATAAGAGGTCATACAATACGTTTTGTAGTGATTCCTATGTTGTTGATGTAAAGAATATTTGCTGGTCTGTGGTGTGTAATGAGGATCAACCAGACGCTGAAAATGAAAATTGCTTATCCCAGTTACTAATAAGCATGCACCCATTAAGAAAATGACTGTAAAAACTGTTAAATCCCCTTGGATTGATGAGGAATTGAAAAATTGTATAGTTGACAGGGATGAGGCAAAAGGTATGACAAACAAGCAACCGGCAAACGTACTGAAAATTAAGAAATCATGTGACTAAATAAAAATAAAAATAAACTACACTATGAAACAAAGATAAATGACATAAAGAATGACAGTAAAAAGCTTTGGAGCACCTTAAAATAAATTTTGGGAAAGAAACTCGCCTCCATCATTCATTGAATCAGATAGCTCATTCATCACAAAACCCACTGATATTGCCAAGTACTTTAATGATTTTTTCATTGGCAAGATTAGCAAACTTAGGTATGACATGCCAGCAACAAACGCTGACACTACAAGTCCAAGTACAGTGGGGGAAAAAAGTATTTAGTCAGCCACCAATTGTGCAAGTTCTCCCACTTAAAAAGATGAGAGAGGCCTGTAATTTTCATCATAGGTACACGTCAACTATGACAGACAAAATGAGGAAAAAAAATCCAGAAAATCACATTGTAGGATTTTTAATGAATTTATTTGCAAATTATGGTGGAAAATAAGTATTTGGTCAATAACAAAAGTTTCTCAATACTTTGTTATATACCCTTTGTTGGCAATGACACAGGTCAAACGTTTTCTGTAAGTCTTCACAAGGTTTTCACACACTGTTGCTGGTATTTTGGCCCATTCCTCCATGCAGATCTCCTCTAGAGCAGTGATGTTTTGGGGCTGTCACTGGGCAACACAGACTTTCAACTCCCTCCAAAGATTTTCTATGGGGTTGAGATCTGGAGACTGGCTAGGCCACTCCAGGACCTTGAAATGCTTCTTACGAAGCCACTCCTTCGTTGCCCGGGCGGTGTGTTTGGGATCATTGTCATAAGTCTCCCGAGTGGCGCAGTGGTCTAAGGCACTGCATCGCAGTGCTAGCTGTGCCACTAGAGATCCTGGTTCGAATCCAGGCTCTGTCGTAGCCGACCGCGAACGGGAGACCCATGGGGCGGCGCACAATTGGCCCAGGGTAGGGGAGGGAATGGCCGGCAGGGATGTAGCTCAATTGGTAGAGCATGGCGTTTGCAACGCCAGGGTTGTGGGTTTGATTCCCACGGGGGACCAGTATGAAAAAATAATAATGTATGCACTCACTAACTGTAAGTCGCTCTGGATAAGAGCGTCTGCTAAATGACGTAAATGTAAATGGATAAGAGTGTCTGCTTTTATTTTTATTTTTTTAAATACAAATAAAAAATGCTGAAAGACCCAGCCACGTTTCATCTTCAATGCCCTTGCTGATGGAAGGAGGTTTTCACTCAAAATCTCACGATACATGGCCCCATTCATTCTTTCCTTTACACGGATCAGTCGTCCTGGTCCCTTTGCAGAAAAACAGCCCCAAAGCATGATGTTTCCACCCCATGCTTCACAGTAGGTATGGTGTTCTTTGGATGCAACTCAGCATTCTTTGTCCTCCAAACACGACGAGTTGAGTTTTTACCAAAAAGTTCTATTTTGGTTTCATCTGACCATATGACATTCTCCCAATCTTCTTCTGGATCATCCAAATGCACTCTAGCAAACTTCAGACGGGCCTGGACATGTACTGGCTTAAGCAGGGGGACACGTCTCGCACTGCAGGATTTGAGTCCCTGGCGGCCTAGTGTGTTACTGATGGTAGGCTTTGTTACTTTGGTCCCAGCTCTCTGCAGGTCATTCACTAGGTCCCCCCGTGTGGTTCTGGGATTTTTGCTCACCGTTGTTGTGATCATTTTGACCCCACGGGGTGAGATCTTGCGTGGAGCCCCAGATCGAGGGAGATTATCAGTGGTCTTGTATGTCTTCCATTTCCTAATAATTGCTCCCACAGTTGATTTCTTCAAACCAAGCTGCTTACCTATTGCAGATTCAGTCTTCCCAGCCTGGTGCAGGTCTACAATTTTGTTTCTGGTGTCCTTTGACAGCTCTTTGGTCTTGGCCATAGTGGAGTTTGGAGTGTGACTGTTTGAGGTTGTGGACAGGTGTCTTTTATACTGATAACAAGTTCAAACAGGTGCCATTAATACAGGTAACGAGTGGAGGACAGAGGAGCCTCTTAAAGAAGTTGTTACAGGTCTGTGAGAGCCAGAAATCTTGCTTGTTTGTAGGTGACCAAATACTTATTTTCCACCATAATTTGCAAATAAATTCATTAAAAATCCTACAATGTGATTTTCTGGAGAAAAAAAAGCTCAATTTGTCTGTCATAGTTGACGTGTACCTATGATGAAAATTACAGGCCTCTCATCTTTTTAAGTGGGAGAACTTGCACAATTGGTGGCTGACTAAATATTCCCCCCCCCCCCCACTGTATAGAAACATGCCAACTCACTCTCTCAGCTCCTCCTACCCTTTCACGAGGTCAGCAGGCCTACGGAGAACATCCAGTCTTTCTGTCCTGAACGACAAATGTTTGTTTTAATCATTCATTTTAATATTTGACTTCCCAACAGTTTAGAATGTTTTAGTATTAATTCTTTAAACAGTGTGTCTTGTTACTTTATTTGAGCACCTGAGACTTAAACATGTTGGTTAAACAGCTCTTAAGGGAGACGAACGTTACAACCATTAAACCCCCCCCCCCCCCCCCCCACACACACACACACACACACACTAAGGAAAGCACACAAGCACACACACCGTACACACACCGTACACACACCGTACACACACAAGCACACACAGTAATGTGTTAGTCAGTGAATAATGAAATAAAGGCTACATAAAGGTAACTGCCTAAATAAAAGGAAACATCAACATAGTGTCTTAACAGGGCGTTGGGCCACAACGAGCTGCCAGAACAGCTTCAATGGGCCTTGGCATAGATTCTACAAGTGTCTGGAACTCTATTGGAGGGATGCAACACCATTGTTCTACAAGAAATGTCATAATGTGGTGTTTTGTTGGTGGTGGTGGAAAACGCTGTCTCAGGCTGCTCCAGAATCTCCCATAAGTGTTCAATTGGGTAGAGATCTGTTGACTTGAGACACACACACCCTTTAAACCTCATATGCTCCTTGGAGACCAGTCTTTCAAAGTCACTGAGATCTCTTCTTCCCTGTTCCTGGAGAACGACCCTCCTGTAGGTTTTCACTCCAACCCTGTTCCTGGAGAACGACCCTCCTGTAGGTTTTCACTCCAACCCTGTTCCTGGAGAGCTACCCTCCTGTAGGTTTTAACTCCAACCCTGTTCCTGGAGAGCTACCCTCCTGTAGGTTTTAACTCCAACCCTGTTCCTGGAGAGCTGCCCTCCTGTAGGTTTTAACTCCAACCCTGTTCCTGGAGAGCTACCCTCCTGTAGGTTTTCACTCCAACCCTGTTCCTGGAGAGCTACCCTCCTGTAGGTTTTAACTCCAACCCTGTTCCTGGAGAGCTACCCTCCTGTAGGTTTTAACTCCAACCCTGTTCCTGGAGAGCTACCCTCCTGTAGGTTTTAACTCCAACCCTGTTCCTGGAGAGCTACCCTCCTGTAGGTTTTAACTCCAACCCTGTTCCTGGAGAGCTACCCTCCTGTAGGTTTTCACTCTAACCCTGTTCCTGGAGAGCTGCCCTCCTGTAGGTTTTCACTCCAACCCTGTTCCTGGAGAGCTACCCTCCTGTAGGTTTTAACTCCAACCCTGTTCCTGGAGAGCTACCCTCCTGTAGGTTTTAACTCCAACCCTGTTCCTGGAGAGCTACCCTCCTGTAGGTTTTAACTCCAACCCTGTTCCTGGAGAGCTGCCCTCCTGTAGGTTAACTCCAACTCTAACCCTGTTCCTGGAGAGCTACCCTCCTGTAGGTTAACTCCAACTCTAACCCTGTTCCTGGAGAGCTACCCTCCTGTAGGTTAACTCCAACTCTAACCCTGTTCCTGGAGAGCTACCCTCCTGTAGGTTAACTCCAACTCTAACCTAGCACACCAAGGTTCATAATTACCTGGTTCATCAGTTTAGTTACAACTGGGGTTGGAGCAAAACCTA
>NW_028162840.1:35000-60000 GCF_964263955.1 Coregonus lavaretus
GCCATTCTCTGGTCTAAAGTAGTGCACTATATAGGGAATAGGGTGCCATTCTCTGGTCTAAAGTAGTGCACTATATAGGGAATAGGGTGCCATTCTCTGGTCTAAAGTAGTGCACTATATAGAGTATAGGGTGCCATTCTCTGGTCTAAAGTAGTGCACTATATAGAGTATAGGGTGCCATTCTCTGGTCTAAAGTAGTGCACTATATAGGGAATAGGGTGCCATTCTCTGGTCTAAAGTAGTGCACTATATAGGGAATAGGGTGCCATTCTCTGGTCTAAAGTAGTGCACTATATAGAGTATAGGGTGCCATTCTCTGGTCTAAAGTAGTGCACTATATAGAGTATAGGGTGCCATTCTCTGGTCAAAGTAGTGCACTATATAGAGTATAGGGTGCCATTCTCTGGTCTAAAGTAGTGCACTATATAGGGAATAGGGTGCCATTCTCTGGTCTAAAGTAGTGCACTATATAGAGTATAGGGTGCCATTCTCTGGTCTAAAGTAGTGCACTATATAGAGTATAGGGTGTCATTCTCTGGTCTAAAGTAGTGCACTATATAGAGTATAGGGTGTCATTCTCTGGTCTAAAGTAGTGCACTATATAGAGTATAGGGTGCCATTCTCTGGTCTAAAGTAGTGCACTATATAGAGTATAGGGTGTCATTCTCTGGTCTAAAGTAGTGCACTATATAGAGTATAGGGTGTCATTCTCTGGTCTAAAGTAGTGCACTATATAGGGAATAGGGTGCCATTCTCTGGTCTAAAGTAGTGCACTATATAGAGTATAGGGTGCCATTCTCTGGTCTAAAGTAGTGCACTATATAGGGAATAGGGTGCCATTCTCTGGTCTAAAGTAGTGCACTATATAGGGAATAGGGTGCCATTCTCTGGTCTAAAGTAGTGCACTATATAGGGAATAGGGTGCCATTCTCTGGTCTAAAGTAGTGCACTATATAGGGAATAGGGTGCCATTCTCTGGTCTAAAGTAGTGCACTATATAGGGAATAGGGTGCCATTCTCTGGTCTAAAGTAGTGCACTATATAGAGTATAGGGTGCCATTCTCTGGTCTAAAGTAGTGCACTATATAGAGTATAGGGTGCCATTCTCTGGTCTAAAGTAGTGCACTATATAGGGAATAGGGTGCCATTCTCTGGTCTAAAGTAGTGCACTATATAGGGAATAGGGTGCCATTCTCTGGTCTAAAGTAGTGCACTATATAGAGTATAGGGTGCCATTCTCTGGTCTAAAGTAGTGCACTATATAGGGAATAGGGTGCCATTCTCTGGTCTAAAGTAGTGCACTATATAGGGAATAGGGTGCCATTCTCTGGTCTAAAGTAGTGCACTATCTAGGGAATAGGGTGCCATTCTCTGGTCTAAAGTAGTGCACTATATAGGGAATAGGGTGCCATACTCTGGTCTAAAGTAGTGCACTATATAGAGTATAGGGTGCCATTCTCTGGTCTAAAGTAGTGCACTATATAGAGTATAGGGTGCCATTCTCTGGTCTAAAGTAGTGCACTATATAGAGTATAGGGTGCCATTCTCTGGTCTAAAGTAGTGCACTATATAGGGAATAGGGTGCCATTCTCTGGTCTAAAGTAGTGCACTATATAGGGAATAGGGTGCCATTCTCTGGTCTAAAGTAGTGCACTATATAGAGTATAGGGTGCCATTCTCTGGTCTAAAGTAGTGCACTATATAGGGAATAGGGTGCCATTCTCTGGTCTAAAGTAGTGCACTATATAGGGAATAGGGTGCCATTCTCTGGTCTAAAGTAGTGCACTATCTAGGGAATAGGGTGCCATTCTCTGGTCTAAAGTAGTGCACTATATAGGGAATAGGGTGCCATACTCTGGTCTAAAGTAGTGCACTATATAGGGAATAGGGTGCCATTCTCTGGTCTAAAGTAGTGCACTACATAGGGAATAGGGTGCCATACTCTGGTCTAAAGTAGTGCACTATATAGGGAATAGGGTGCCATTCTCTGGTCTAAAGTAGTGCACTATATAGGGAATAGGGTGCCATTCTCTGGTCTAATGTAGTGCACTATATAGGGAATAGGGTGCCATTCTCTGGTCTAAAGTAGTGCACTATATAGGGAATAGGGTGCCATTCTCTGGTCTAAAGTAGTGCACTATATAGGGAATAGGGTGCCATTCTCTGGTCTAAAGTAGTGCACTATATAGGGAATAGGGTGCCATTCTCTGGTCTAAAGTAGTGCACTATATAGGGAATAGGGTGCCATTCTCTGGTCTAAAGTAGTGCACTATATAGGGAATAGGGTGCCATTCTCTGGTCTAAAGTAGTGCACTACATAGGGAATAGGGTGCCATTTCAGACGAATCCACTGAGATTACACAGACATGTTATTTTGCAGCCAGTCCCTCCCACCCAAAACACCCAAAGAACAACGTTGAAGAAAGGTTCTGAGAAGGATTCTAGAAGGATTCCAGAATGTTACTGTAACATCTGATTGTCAACAAGAGGGCGGGGCTACCTCAGCACGTTCAGCAGGACGCAACGTCTTTTTAAACGTTCAGACAAAAATATAAAAGCAACACGCAACAATTTCAAAGACTTTGAAGGGTTACACTTCATATAAGGAAATGAGTCAGCAGGTAGCTTAGTGGGTAAGAGCGTTGTGCCAGTAACCGAAAGGTCGCTGGTTCTAATCCCCGAGCCGACTAGGTGAAAAATCTGTCGATGTGCCCTTAAGCAAGGCACTTAACCCTAATTGCTCCTGTAAGTCGCTCTGGATAAGAGCGTCTGCTAAATGACGTAAATGTAAAAATGTAAAATGAGTCAATTTAAATAAATTCATTAGGCCCTAATCTATGAATTTGCCATGACTGGGCAGGGGCGCAGCCATGGGTGGACCTGGGAGGGCAAGGGCCCACCCAATTGGGAGCCAGGCCCACCCACTGGGGAGCCAGGCCCAGCCAATCAGAATGAGTTTTTCCCCACAAAAGGCCTTTATTACAGACAGAAATACTCCTCAGTTTCATCAGGTGTCCGGGTGGCTGGTCTCAGATGATCCCGCAGGCGAATAAGCTGATTGTGAGGCCCGCTGGTAATGATCATGCTGTTTAATCAGCTTCTTGATATGCCATACCTGTCAGGTGGATGGATTATCTTGGCAAAGGAGAGATGCTCACTAACAGGGATGTAAACAAATTTGTGCTACAACATTTGAGAGAAATAAACATTTTGTGCGTATGGAACATTTATGGAATATTTTTTACTTCAGCTCATGAAACATGGGACCAGCACTTTACATGTTGCGTTTATATTTTAGTTCAGTGTAGAACAAACATGCCTCTGACATGTAGAATAAAGAAACACTATTCATTTATTTCTGCAACGTTCCAAAACGTTCTCGTACTGAACATGTCCCTGGTTTTAAAATGGCAGTTATCGGCATTCCCATGGCAACACAACCACAACCAACTCTGATTGGCCAGTCAAAGACACAACCAACTCTGATTGGCCCGTTAAGCCAGACAGAGGTACTGTAGTAAAAAAACGAACAGGAAATAAAACAATGCAATACTGTGAGGTCATCGTCCAGATATAGACACAGAAAGACTGACAGACAGGAGGCTAAAGGAATATTACAGGAAATACTTATTGGAGAATTTACACAGGCAGACGGAAGGAGAGAATACTGTAGTTATACTTTAAAATACTGCAGTGTTGTTGTAGTAATACTATGTAGTTGTGTGATCATATCCACGGTTACTGTAGTAGAGACTGCATCATTCCAGATACAGTAGAGATGACGCAGAGCAGTTCACTGACTACATCTCCCAGAGGTCTTTGAGGCTTTTTCAAAATAAAAGTCCCTGTAATAGCTGCACTAGTTGTTGTTGTGTTTAATCCAGTAGTTTTGAAGGAGAGTGAACCGAGCGTCATGTAAGCTACGACAGTACTGTGGGTCTCTGTGTGAAGGTCCCGTTTCATGTTGCTTTAGAAATCTGGTTTCTAGATCCACAAGGTTCCGTTTCAAACTGTTGCTTTAGAGATCTGGTTTATAGATCCACAAGGTCCCGTTTCAACATGTTGCTTTAGAAATCTGGTTTCTAGATCCACAAGGTTCCGTTTCAAACTGTTGCTTTAGAGATCTGGTTTATAGATCCACAAGGTCCCGTTGATTCCATATTGGTCAGTTTGTGATCAGAACTCTTATTGTGAAACACTTCTTCCAGATCCATACCTGGGCTCCAGGTAACAGCTCCATGAACACACAGAATACCCCACCAGGTAACAGCAACCAACCCAACCAACCAGTCAATATCTCAGGAAGGTGCAGCCATTCCTCTTACTCCAAACTGTAGATCCAGCCCCGTAAGCCATACAGGACAGGGGACCATATACCATCTCCAGGTGAGTCTATTCTCCATGTAGGTAAGAGATGAGCCACTACATGTAATCCCATCCCAGGTGGGTTTATCCAGGTAGGTCCTTCCCAGATGGGTCCATCCCAGGTAGGTCCACACACGTAGCCATAGTCCAAGTAGATCTTAGCCTACGGGTATGTCTCTGTCCTCTGTCCCAGGTTAGATTTGTCCCAGGACCAGGCTAACCCGGACACACCCTTGTACAGTCATGGTTCTGGCACCGGTGTGGCCCCAGTTATGCCCTGGTTCTGTCCGTGGTCTCAGGACTTGTTGTCCCCAGTAGGGGTTGGTTGTTCCAGTGACAGTCCTTCATCCGACAGCCCCGTTTCCACGGCGATCACCAGGGACGCCACGGACGCTCTGCTGGTCATGGGCTGGAGCTCACCTAAAGAGAGAGAGAGGGGGAGACAGAGGAGGGAAGGAGGGAGAGAAAGATGGATGGATGACAGAGGAACAGAGAGAGAGAGATGAGGATGCAATTCATCCAAGCTGTCACCAGGTGGCACTGTAAGTGCTGTGTGTGTAATATTGTCATCAGAATTGCCACACACCCACCTAGGGCTGTGGCGGTCAATACATTTTGTCAGCCGGTTATTCACATGCAAAAGGCAGCCGATCTCACGGTAACTGACCGTTAATCCGTTAATGAAGATAAACTCCTTTATACTCCACGCATACACGCTGCTGATGCGCGCCTTCGGAACATCTACATTTAAAAACCTTAAAATAAAAATAAAAAGTCTAATAAATCATTTTAATATACAGCACAATAAACCCATTATTTATTTTATTTATTTCTTTAATCTAAAGAAACATTATGATATGAAGAAAATGTATTTCAGAAGAACAGAATATGAGTTGGCCTACTGTATGTTATCTGGCTATGCTCCATGCCATAGGCTGTAGGCTTGTTCATTTAGCAGATAAGATATGCTTTTAAGTCCCATGCCATTATTTTATAATATAATATGCCATTTAGCAGACGCTTTTATCCAAAGTGAGTTATGCGTGCATACATTTTTACGAATGGGTGGTCCCGGGGATCGAACCCACTACCCTGGCGTTACAAGCGCCATGCTCTACCAATTGAGCTACAGAGGACCACAATCATTTATTTTATAACTGAATAAAATCGAAAGGATATTTTTCCCATTCCAGAGCGAGTGCTCATATGAAGCGGCTATGTTGAGGGTAAAAGTGATCATTTGAAACAGGTCCTATAAACTAGATTTAGAGTTATTTGGCAACTTTAGTTGTGAATGATACAAACCTTAGAATGTGTTAGAAATCAAAACATATACATTTACATTTTAGTCATTTAGCAGACGCTCTTATCCAGAGCGACTTACAGTTAGTGAGTGCATACATTCTTATTTTTTATACTGGAATCGAACCCACAACCCTGGCGTTGCAAACACCATGCTCTACCAACTGAGCTACATCCCTGCCGGCCATTCCCTCCCCTACCCTGGACGACGCTGGGCCAATTGTGCGCCGCCCCATGGGTCTCCCGGTCGCGGCCGGCTACGACAGAGCCTGGATTCGAACCAGGATCTCTAGTGGCACAGCTAGCACTGCGATGCAGTGCCTTAGACCACTGCGCCACTCGGGAGGACACATATGAGCTGTATGGTGTGACTATAGGCTGTATGATGTAGGCTATAGGCTCCTGTCTCAGCCTCCAGTATTTATGCTGCAGTAGTTTATGTGTCGGGGGGCTGGGGTTAGTTGGTTATACCTGGAGTACTTCTCCTGTCTTATCCAGTGTCCTGTGTGAATTTAAGTATGCTCTCTCTAATTCTCTCGTTCTCTCTTTCTCTCTGAGAACCTGAGCCCTAGGACCATACGTCAGGACTACCGGGCATGATGACACCTTGCTGTCCCCAGTCCGCCTGGCCTTGCTGCTATTCCAGTTTCAACTGTTCTGCCTGCGGCTACGAAACCCCTACCTGTCCCAGACCTGCTGTTTTCAACTCTTAATGATCGGCTATGAAAAGCCAACTGAGAGACCTGAGCCCTAGGACCATACGTCGGGACTACCGGCCGTGGTGACTCCTTGCTGTCCCCAGTCCGCCTGGCCTTGCTGCTATTCCAGTTTAAACTGTTCTGCCTGCGGTTATGGAACCCCTACCTGTCCCAGACCTGCTGTTTTCAAACTCTTAATGATCGGCTATGAAAAGCCAACTGAGATTTATTCCTGATTATTATTTGACCATGCTTGTCACTTATGAACATTTTTGAACATCTTGGCATGGTTCTGTTATAATCTCCACCCGGCACAGCCAGAAGAGGACTGGCCACCCCTCATAGCCTGGTTCCTCTCTAGGTTTCTTCCTAGGTTTTCGCCTTTCTAGGGAGTTTTTCCTAGCCACCGTGCTTCTACACCTGCATTACTAGCTGTTTGGGGTTTTAGGCTGGGTTTCTGTACAGCACTTCGAGATATTAGCTGATGTAAGAAGGGCTATATAAAATAAAATTGATTGATATGATGTGACTATAGGCTGTATGATGTGACTATAGGCTGTATGGTGTGACTATAGGCTGTATGGTGTGACTATAGGCTGTATGATGTGACTATAGGCTGTATGAGGTGACTATAGGCTGTATGGTGTGACTATAGGCTGTATGGTGTGACTATAGGCTGTATGATGTGACTATAGGCTGTATGATGTGACTATAGGCTGTATGGTGTGACTATAGGCTGTATGATGTGACTATAGGCTGTATGGTGTGACTATAGGCTGTATGGTGTGACTATAGGCTGTATGGTGTGACTATAGGCTGTATGGTGTGACTATAGGCTGTATGGTGTGACTATAGGCTGTATGATGTGACTATAGGCTGTATGATGTGACTATAGGCTGTATGATGTGACTATAGGCTGTATGGTGTGACTATAGGCTGTATGGTGTGACTATAGGCTGTATGGTGTGACTATAGGCTGTATGGTGTGACTATAGGCTGTATGATGTGACTATAGGCTGTATGGTGTGACTATAGGCTGTATGATGTGACTATAGGCTGTATGGTGTGACTATAGGCTGTATGATGTGACTATAGGCTGTATGATGTGACTATAGGCTGTATGGTGTGACTATAGGCTGTATGGTATGACTATAGGCTATATGATGTGACTATAGGCTGTATGATGTGACTATAGGCTGTATGGTATGACTATAGGCTGTATGGTGTGACTATAGGCTGTATGATGTGACTATAGGCTGTATGATGTGACTATTATAGGCTGTATGGTGTGACTATAGGCTGTATGGTGTGACTATAGGCTGTATGATGTGACTATAGGCTGTATGATGTGACTATAGGCTGTATGATGTGACTATAGGCTGTATGGTGTGACTATAGGCTGTATGGTGTGACTATAGGCTGTATGGTGTGACTATAGGCTGTATGGTGTGACTATAGGCTGTATGGTGTGACTATAGGCTGTATGGTGTGACTATAGGCTGTATGGTGTGACTATAGGCTGTATGGTGTGACTATAGGCTGTATGGTGTGACTATAGGCTGTATGATGTGGGCGGCAGGTAGCTTAGTGGTTAAGAGCGTTGTGCCAGTAACCGAAAGGTCGCTGGTTCTAATCCCCGAGCCGACTAGGTGAAAAATCTGTCGATGTGCCCTTGAGCAAGGCACTTAACCCTAATTGCTCCTGTAAGTCGCTCTGGATAAGAGCGTCTGCTAAATGACCAATTATTATTATTTATTATTTATGTGACTATAGGCTGTATGATGTGACTATAGGCTGTATGGTGTGACTATAGGCTGTATGGTGTGACTATAGGCTGTATGGTGTGACTATAGGCTGTATGATGTGACTATAGGCTGTATGGTGTGACTATAGGCTGTATGGTGTGACTATAGGCTGTATGGTGTGACTATAGGCTGTATGGTGTGACTATAGGCTGTATGATGTGAATATAGGCTGTATGGTGTGACTATAGGCTGTATGATGTGACTATAGGCTGTATGGTGTGACTATAGGCTGTATGGTGTGACTATAGGCTGTATGATGTGACTATAGGCTGTATGATGTGAATATAGATAAAAGGGAGGGATTCCAAGATGGCGAAGTAGTGCAGTCCTGTTTCTGTCGTGTGTCTGTAAATAGCCTGTAAATACCCTGTTTTTTTGTATTTTTCGTACATATTTCCCTATCAGACTTTTCATCCTTCTACAAAATATACTTTCCTGCAACCCGCCTCACTCAATGTGGAACGGATTCTATTAATGACTTACCTTTTATCTAGAATCTAGAATCTCCAGTTGAAACTAGCTAGCCAGCTAACTAGCTACTTGCTATTAGCCACAGCTAGCGGTGTTTCACCCAGATCATTGGATTTTTTCCGCAGGATTAATTTTAATCACTGGACATTGATCACCGGATATTCGGCCAGTCTGCACAGCGCGTTATCGACCCAGAACATATCAGTTTTTCCGCCTGAATCACTGGACCTTTAACTCCGGATTCATCGCTACCAGCTGGCTACAACAACAACAAAACGGACGCTGTGGTCTGGCTAATCATCCCGAGCTAGGCCCATCTCCCGGCTATCTACCTCTCTATCAACCGGACGGGACCACCTAGTGTTGACACGGAGCCCCGCCGATCCTACACGACTGGTCTGCCGACGAAATCGTCTGATGTGGTTACGACGTTAACCACGAAGATTCCATCCATCTGCTAGCCCTGGCCCGTTAGCACACGTTATCCGTGGCCTCTTACTCACTAAACTGAACTAGCTACTGAACTAGCTACTTGCTATTAGCCACAGCTAGCGGTGTTGCACCCAGAATATTGGATTTTTTTTTTCCGCGGGATTAATTTTTAATCACTGGACATTGATCACCGGATATTCGGCCAGTCTGCACAGCGCGTTATCGACCCAGAACATATCAGTTTTTCCGCCTGAATCACTGGACCTTTAACTCCGGATTCATCGCTACCAGCTAGCTACAACAAAACGGACGTAGCACACGCTAGCCGTGGCCTCTTACTCGCTAGCGCTTCACCACCGGACCTTATGATAACTCAGCTATACAGCTGATATCTGCTGGACTGTTCCTTTTTACGGTACTACATCCTGTTTATGTTTAGCCTCAGCCCAAACATGGTTAGTTTATTGTTGTTTCGGTTATTTCTAATTGTACTATATCACTGTAGACCCCCCAGCCTAGCTAAACCTGCCTTAGTTAGCTCCTTTGTCCCTCCGCCCATACACTCAGAGACCGACTCAATTGATGCCTCTAGAGATACTATCTCTTTCATTGTTACCCAACGCTTAGGTTTACCTCCACTTTACTCATATCCTTCCATATCCTTGTCTGTACATAATGCCCTGAATCTTTTCTATAACACCCGGAAATCTGCCCCCTTTATTCTATGTACCCAACGCACTAGAAGACCAGTTCTTAAAGCCTTTAGCCGTATCCTTATTCTAGTCCTCCTCTGTTCCTCTGGTGATGTAGAGGCTAACCCAGGGCCTGTAGCCCCCAGTATCACTCCTACTCCCCAGGAGCTATCATTTGATGACTTCTGTAATCGCAAAAGTCTTGGTTTCTTGCACATAAATATCAGAAGTCTACTTCCTAAGTTTGAGTTATTCACTGCGTTAGCACACTCTGCCAACCCTGATGTTCTAGCAGTGTCTGAATCCTGGCTCAGGAAGGCCACCAAAAATTCTGAAATTTCCATCCCCAACTATAACATTTTCCGTCTAGATAGAACTGCCAAAGGGGGTGGAGTTGCAATCTACTGTAGAGATAGCCTGCAGAGCTCTATCATACTATCCAGGTCTGTGCCCAAACAGTTTGAGCTTCTACTTCTAAAAATCCACCTTTCCAGAAATAAGTCTCTCACTGTTGCCGCTTGCTACAGACCCCCCTCAGCCCCCAGCTGTGCCCTGGACACCATATGTGAATTGATTGCCCCCCATTTATCCTCTGAGTTTGTACTGCTTGGTGACCTAAATTGGGATATGCTTAATACCCCAGCCATCCTACAATCCAAGCTAGATGCCCTCAACCTCACGCAAATTATCAACGAACCTACCAGGTACAACCCTAAATCCTTAAACATGGGTACCCTCATAGATATCATCCTGACTAACATACCCTCTAAATACACCTCAGCTGTCTTCAACCAGGATCTCAGCGATCACTGCCTTATTGCCTGCGTCCGTAACGGGTCTGCGGTCAAACGACCACCCCTCATCACTGTCAAACGCTCCCTAAAACACTTTAGCGAGGAGGCCTTCCTAATTGACCTGGCCCAGGTATCCTGGATGGATATAGATCTCATTCCGTCAGTAGAGGATGCCTGGTTGTTCCTTAAAAGAAATTTCCTCTCAATCTTAAATAAACATGCCCCATTCAAAAAATACAGAACTAAGAACCGATATAGCCCCTGGTTCTCCTCAGACTTGACTGCCCTTGACCAGCACAAAAACATCCTGTGGCGTACAGCATTAGCATCAAATAGCCCCCGCGATATGCAACTTTTCAGGGAAGTTAGGAACCAATATACACAAGCAGTCAGGAAAGCAAAGGCTAACTTTTTCAAACAGAAATTTGCATCCTGTAGCACTAACTCCAAAAAGTTTTGGGACACTGTAAAGTCCATGGAGAATAAGAGCACTTCCTCCCAGCTGCCCACTGCACTGAGGCTAGGAAACACTATCACCACCGATAAATCTACAATAATCGAGAATTTCAACAAGCATTTTGCTACAGCTGGCCATGCTTTCCATCTGGCTACCACTAACCCGGCCACCAACTCTGCACCCTCTGCTGCAACTTGCCCATGCCCCCCCCGCTTCTCCTTCACACAAATTCAGACAGCTGATGTTTTGAAAGCGCTGCAAAATCTGGACCCCTACAAATCAGCTGGGCTACACAATCTGGACCCTTTCTTTCTAAAACTAGCCGCCGAAATTGTCGCAACCCCTATTACTAGTCTGTTCAACCTCTCTTTCATAACGTCTGAGATCCCCAGAGATTGGAAAGCTGCCGCGGTCATCCCCCTCTTCAAAGGGGGTGACACTCTAGATCCAAACTGCTACAGACCTATATCCATCCTGCCCTGCCTTTCGAAAGTATTCGAAAGCCAAGTTAACAAACAGATCATCGACCATTTCGAATACCACCGTACCTTCTCCGCTATGCAATCCGGTTTCCGAGCTGGTCACGGGTGCACTTCAGCCACGCTCAAGGTCCTAAACGATATTATAACCACGATTGATAATAGACAGTACTGTGCAGCCGTCTTCATCGACCTGGCCAAGGCTTTCGACTCTGTCAACCACCGCATTCTTATTGGCAGACTAAATAGCCTTGGTTTCTCAAATGACTGCCTCGCCTGGTTCACCAACTACTTCTCAGATAGAGTTCAGTGTGTCAAATCGGAGGGCCTGTTGTCTGGACCTATGGCAGTCTCTATGGGGGTGCCACAGGGTTCAATTCTTGGGCCGACACTTTTCTCCGTGTATATCAATGATGTCGCTCTTGCTGCTGGTGACTCTCAGATCCACCTCTACGCAGACGACACCATTTTGTATACATCTGGCCCTTCATTGGACACTGTGTTAACAAACCTCCAAACGAGCTTCAATGCCATACAACAATCCTTCAGTAGCCTTCAACTGCTCTTAAACACTAGTAAAACTAAATGCATGCTTTTCAATCGAACGCTGCTAGCACCCGCCCACCCGACTAGAATCACCACTCTCGACGGGTCTGACCTAGAGTATGTGGACAACTACAAATATCTAGGTGTCTGGTTAGACTGTAAACTCAACTTCCAGACTCACATAAAGAATCTCCAATCCAAAGTTAAATCTAGAATCGGCTTCCTATTTCGCAACAAAGCCTCCTTCACTCATGCTGCCAAACATGCCCTCGTAAAACTGACTATCCTACCGATCCTTGACTTCGGCGATGTCATTTACAAAATAGCCTCCAACACTCTACTCAGCAAATTGGATGTAGTCTATCACAGTGCCATCCGTTTTGTCTCCAAAGCCCCATACACTACCCACCACTGTGACCTGTACGCTCTTGTTGGCTGGTCCTCACTACATGTTCGTCGTCAAACCCACTGGCTCCAGGCCATCTATAAATCACTGCTAGGCAAATCCCCGCCTTATCTTAGCTCATTGGTCACCATAGCAGCACCCACCCGTAGTCTGCGCTCCAGCAGGTATATCTCACTGGTCATTCCCAAAGCCAACACCTCCTTTGGCCGCCATTCCTTCCAGTTCTCTGCTGCCAATGACTGGAACGAATTGCAAAAATCTCTGAAGCTGGAGACTCTTATCTCCCTCAATAACTTTAAGCATCAGTTGTCAGAGCACCTTACCGATCACTGCACCTGTACACAGCCCATCTGAAATTAGCCCACCCAACTACCTCATCCCTATATTGTTATTTATTTTGCTCTTTTGCACCCCAGTATCTCTATTTGCACATCATCTCTTGCACATCTAGCATTCCAGTGTTAATACTATTGTAATTATTCTGCACTATAGCCTATTTATTGCCTTACCTCCATAACTTGCTACATTTGCACACACTGTATATATATTTTCTGTTGTATTTCTGACTTTATGTTTTTTTTACCCCATATGTAACTCTGTGTTGTTTTTATTGCACTACTTTGCTTTATCTTGGCCAGGTCGCAGTTGTAAATGAGAACCTGTTCTCAACTGGCTTACCTGGTTAAATAAAGGTGAAAAAAAAAAAAAAAAAATAGGCTGTATGATGTGACTATAGGCTGTATGGTGTGACTATAGGCTGTATGGTGTGACTATAGGCTGTATGATGTGACTATAGGCTGTATGATGTGAATATAGGCTGTATGATGTGACTATAGGCTGTATGGTGTGACTATAGGCTGTATGATGTGACTATAGGCTGTATGATGTGACTATAGGCTGTATGCTGTGACTATAGGCTGTATGGTGTGACTATAGGCTGTATGATGTGACTATAGGCTGTATGATGTGAATATAGGCTGTATGATGTGACTATAGGCTGTATGGTGTGACTATAGGCTGTATGGTGTGACTATAGGCTGTATGGTGTGACTATAGGCTGTATGATGTGACTATAGGCTGTATGATGTGACTATAGGCTGTATGGTGTGACTATAGGCTGTATGATGTGACTATAGGCTGTATGGTGTGACTATAGGCTGTATGATGTGACTATAGGCTGTATGGTGTGACTATAGGCTGTATGATGTGACTATAGGCTGTATGATGTGACTATAGGCTGTATGGTGTGACTATAGGCTGTATGATGTGACTATAGGCTGTATGATGTGACTATAGGCTGTATGATGTGACTATAGGCTGTATGATGTGAATATAGGCTGTATGAGGTGACTATAGGCTGTATGGTGTGACTATAGGCTGTATGATGTGACTATAGGCTGTATGATGTGACTATAGGCTGTATGATGTGAATATAGGCTGTATGATGTGACTATAGGCTGTATGGTGTGACTATAGGCTGTATGGTGTGACTATAGGCTGTATGGTGTGACTATAGGCTGTATGATGTGACTATAGGCTGTATGATGTGACTATAGGCTGTATGGTGTGACTATAGGCTGTATGATGTGACTATAGGCTGTATGGTGTGACTATAGGCTGTATGATGTGACTATAGGCTGTATGGTGTGACTATAGGCTGTATGATGTGACTATAGGCTGTATGATGTGACTATAGGCTGTATGGTGTGACTATAGGCTGTATGATGTGACTATAGGCTGTATGATGTGACTATAGGCTGTATGATGTGAATATAGGCTGTATGAGGTGACTATAGGCTGTATGGTGTGACTATAGGCTGTATGATGTGACTATAGGCTGTATGATGTGACTATAGGCTGTATGGTGTGACTATAGGCTGTATGATGTGACTATAGGCTGTATGGTGTGACTATAGGCTGTATGATGTGACTATAGGCTGTATGATGTGACTATAGGCTGTATGATGTGAATATAGGCTGTATGGTGTGACTATAGGCTGTATGAGGTGACTATAGGCTGTATGATGTGACTATAGGCTGTATGATGTGACTATAGGCTGTATGGTGTGACTATAGGCTGTATGATGTGACTATAGGCTGTATGGTGTGACTATAGGCTGTATGGTGTGACTATAGGCTGTATGGTGTGACTATAGGCTGTATGATGTGACTATAGGCTGCATGATGTGACTATAGGCTGTATGGTGTGACTATAGGCTGTATGGTGTGACTATAGGCTGCATGATGTGACTATAGGCTGTATGATGTGACTATAGGCTGTATGGTGTGACTATAGGCTGTATGGTGTGACTATAGGCTGTATGGTGTGACTATAGGCTGTATGGTGTGACTATAGGCTGTATGGTGTGACTATAGGCTGTATGGTGTGACTATAGGCTGTATGGTGTGACTATAGGCTGTATGGTGTGACTATAGGCTGTATGGTGTGACTATAGGCTGTATGATGTGACTATATGCTGTATGATGTGACTGTATGATGTGGCTATATGGTGTGACTATAGGCTGTATGGTGTGACTATAAGCTGTATGGTGTGACTATAGGCTGTATGGTGTGACTATAGGCTGTATGGTGTGACTATAGGCTGTATGATGTGACTATAGGCTGTATGATGTGACTGTATGATGTGACTATAGGCTGTATGATGTGACTATAGGCTGTATGATGTGACTATAGGCTGTCTGATGTGACTATAGGCTGTATGAGGTGACTATAGGCTGTATGATGTGACTATAGGCTGTATGGTGTGACTATAGGCTGTATGGTGTGACTATAGGCTGTATGGTGTGACTATAGGCTGTATGGTGTGACTATAGCCTGTATGGTGTGACTATAGGCTGTATGATGTGACTATAGGCTGTATGGTGTGGCTATAGGCTGTATGGTGTGACTATAGGCTGTATGGTGTGACTATAGGCTGTATGATGTGGCTATATGATGTGACTATAGGCTGTATGGTGTGACTATAGGCTGTATGATGTGACTATAGGCTGTATGGTGTGACTATAGGCTGTATGGTGTGACTATAGGCTGTATGGTGTGACTATAGGCTGTATGGTGTGACTATAGGCTGTATGATGTGACTATAGGCTGTATGGTGTGACTATAGGCTGTATGATGTGACTATAGGCTGTATGAGGTGACTATAGGCTGTATGGTGTGACTATAGGCTGTATGGTGTGACTGTATGATGTGGCTGTATGATGTGACTATAGGCTGTATGGTGTGACTATAGGCTGCATGATATGACTATAGGCTGTATGATGTGGCTGTATGATGTGACTATTGGCTGTATGGTGTGACTATAGGCTGTATGGTGTGACTATAGGCTGTATGGTGTGACTATAGGCTGTATGGTGTGACTATAGGCTGTATGGTGTGACTATAGGCTGTATGGTGTGACTATAGGCTGTATGGAGTGACTATAGGCTGTATGGTGTGACTATTGGCTGTATGGTGTGACTATAGGCTGTATGGTGTGACTATAGGCTGTATGGTGTGACTATAGGCTATATGATGTGACTATAGGCTGTATGATGTGACTATAGGCTGTATGATGTGACTATAGGCTGTATGGTGTGACTATAGGCTGTATGGTGTGACTATAGGCTGTATGGTGTGACTATAGGCTGTATGGTGTGACTATAGGCTGCATGGTGTGACTATAGGCTGCATGATGTGACTATAGGCTGTATGGTGTGACTATAGGCTGTATGGTGTGACTATAGGCTGTATGGTGTGACTATAGGCTGTATGGTGTGACTATAGGCTGTATGGTGTGACTATAGGCTGTATGGTGTGACTATATGCTGCATGATGTGACTATAGGCTGTATGGTGTGACTATAGGCTGTATGGTGTGACTATAGGCTGCATGATGTGACTATAGGCTGCATGATGTGACTATAGGCTGTATGGTGTGACTATAGGCTGTATGTGTAAGTGATCATATTTTCACCCATCCGACTATCCTCAATTTAACTTAGTCTTTACTACTGTATACTGAACAAAACTATAAAACGCAACATATAAAGTGTTGGTCCCATGTTTCATGAGCTGAAATACAAAATCCCAGACATTTTCCATATGCACTAAAAGCTTATTTCTCTCTAATTTTGGCCACAAATTGGTTTACATCCCTGTTAGTGAGCATTTCTTCTTTGCCAAGATAATCCATCCACCTGACAGGTGTGGCATATCAAGAAGCTGATTTAACAGCATGATCATTACAAAGGTACACCTTGTGCTGGGGACAATAAAAGGCCACTCTAAAATGTGCAGTTTTATCTCAAAACACAATGCCACAGATGCCTCAAGTTTTGAGGGAGTGTGCAATTGGCATGCTGACTGCAGGAATGTCCACCAGAGCTGTTGCCAGAGAATTGAATGTTCATTTCTCTACCATAAGCCGCCTCCAACGTCGTTATAAGGCTAGACCAATTATGTACCAAAGACATCTTAAATCAGTTTTGGTTTGTTTTTCTGTCATGTGTAATATGTGGTAAGGCTATGTATAATGTATAATATAATAACTACAAATATAATATTTTATAATATTTTATAATATTGTATTGTATAACGGCACAATTATAATGTTATGCTTGGGCTCATAAGCCTATGAATATGCATAAACTAATATGCATATGGGTGTTTTGAATTAATCATCACCTTAGAAAGCGCTGTCCATTTCATTGTGTTGAGAACTCTTGGTAAATAGTGTGGTGTATGCATTCACTAACTGTAAGTCACTCTGGATAAGTAGCGTCTGCTAAATGACTAAAATGTAAATGTGTACAGCTTATCATGAGGTACTCTACCTCAGGCGAGCAATACCTCGAGACTACCTTAATATTAGAAGTCGCGCACCAGCTGTTATTGACAAATAGACACACACCCCCGCCCCTCGTCTTCCCAGACGTAGCTGCTCTGTCCTGCCGATGCTCTGAAAACCCAGCCAGCTCTATCTTATCCATGTCGTCGTTCAGCCACGACTCAGTGAAACATAATATAATATATTAAATGTCCCGTTGGTAGGATAGTCTTAATCGTAGGTCGTCCATTTTGTTTTCCAATGATTGCACGTTGGCCAATAGAATGGATGGTAGTGGTGTCACACCCTGGCTCTGGGACTCTATATGTTGAGCCAGGGTGTGTTCATTCTATGTGTTGTATTTCTTTGTTGGGAGTTCTAGTTAGTTTATTTCTATGTTGGCCTGAGTGACTCCCAATCAGAGGCAACGAGTGTCAGCTGTGGCTGGTTGTCTCTGATTGGGAGCCATATTTAAACTGTCTGTTTTTCCCTTTGTGTTTGTGGGTTCTGGTTCCGTGTTGGTCTATGTTACCTAGGACGTTACGAGTCGTTTGTTGTTTTTGTTTACTGTCCGTGTTTATCGCTAATGATAAATAAACATGTTCGTTCATCACGCTGCGCCTTGGTCCTCCTCTCTTAACGACGATCGTGACAGAAGATCCCACCATAAAAGGACCAAGCAGCGTGTCCAGGAGCAGGCAGACTGGACATGGGAGGAAGCGCCAGGAAAGGAGATGGAGAGGCTGGCGATGGCCCAGGTGGGCAAATCGTGGTCCTGGGAGGACATGCTCGGGGGCAAAGGGCCATGGGCTAGGATTAAGGCCCTGGCGAGAGAGGAGCAGCGGCGTCAGCAGTGTCATCGTCGGACGGACGAGAGGCAACCCCAAAAAATTTTTAGGGGGGGGCACACGGCATGGCCGGCTGGGCAGCAGGAGGCTGCCACAGGGCGATTTGGAGAGGAGGCCACCGGGTTAGGGGGGCCAGAAGGCAGGTTGGCGGAGCCTGGATGGAGAGCGGAACCAACTTCCCGTACTCAGGCATGGCAGCATGGGACGGGGCAGGTTCCGCGGTATGCGGAGCGGCGTACTGTGCCACGAGTGGTCCGGCATAGTCCTGTACGTCCTGTGCGAGCACCCCGCACGTGTCGTGCGATGGGGGGTATGCAGCCAGGACGGAGTGTGCCGGCTCAACGCTCGTGGTCTCCAATGCCTCTCTGCGGTCCCGGATATCCTGCTCCAGTGTCACGTGCTGTTATGCCAGTACGGGTACACAGCCCTGTGCGTCCTGTGCGGATGCCTCACACAGAGTGTGTGAGGGTAGGCATTTAGCCAGGACGGGTTGTGGCCGCTCTTCACTCCAGGTCTCCTATCCGTCTCCACAGCCCGGTCCGGCCTGTCCCTGCTCCTCGCACCAAGCCTACGGTGTGCGTCGCCAGCCCGGTCCGGCCTGTCCCTGCTCCTCGCACCAAGCCTACGGTGTGCGTCGCACCAAGCCTACGGTGTGCGTCGCCAGCCCGGTCCGGCCTGTCCCTGCTCCTCGCACCAAGCCTACGGTGTGCGTCGCCAGCCCGGTCCGGCCTGTCCCTGCTCCACGCACCAAGCCTACGGTGTGCGTCGCCAGCCCGGTCCGGCCTGTCCCTGCTCCACGCACCAAGCCTACGGTGTGCGTCGCCAGCCCGGTCCGGCCTGTCCCTGCTCCACGCACCAAGCCTACGGTGTGCGTCGCCAGCCCGGTCCGGCCTGTCCCTGCTCCACGCACCAAGCCTACGGTGTGCGTCGCCAGCCCGGTCCGGCCTGTCCCTGCTCCACGCACCAAGCCTACGGTGTGCGTCGCCAGCCCAGTCCGGCCTGTCCCTGGTCCACACACCAAGCCTACGGTGTGCGTCGCCAGCCCGGTCCGGCCTGTCCCTGCTCCACGCACCAATCCTACGGTGTGCGTCGCCAGCCCAGTTCGGCCTGTCCCTGCTCCACGCACCAAGCCTACGGTGTGCGTCGCCAGCCCGGTCCGGCCTGTCCCTGCTCCACGCACCAAGCCAGGGGTGCGCATCGTCAGCCCGGTCCGGCCCGTTCCTACTCCACGCACCAAGCCAGGGGTGCGAGCCGTCAGCCCGGTCCGGCCCGTTCCGGCTCCACGCACCAAGCCAGGGGTGCGCATCGTCAGTCCAGCACAACCCGTGCCTGGGTCACCGGTGCCTAATCAGGTACCGGTCAACTGCTCCACAACGGAGCTGAAGCTGACCGCTCCTGCTACGTCCAGTTCAGCCCCAGCCAGCGGGGCCAGACCGGACCAGGGGCGCTATGGGGGGTTTATTGGAGGGTGGTGGGCAAGCCGGCCTGTCCCTGCTCCTCGCACCAAGCCTACGGTGTGCGTCGCCAGCCCAGTCCGGCCTGTCCCTGCTCCACGCACCAAGCCTACGGTGTGCGTCGCCAGCCCAGTCCGGCCTGTCCCTGCTCCTCGCACCAAGCCTACGGTGTGCGTCGCCAGCCCGGTCCGGCCTGTCCCTGCTCCACGCACCAAGCCTACGGTGTGCGTCGCCAGCCCAGTCCGGCCTGTCCCTGCTCCACGCACCAAGCCTACGGTGTGCGTCGCCAGCCCAGTCCGGCCTGTCCCTGCTCCACGCACCAAGCCTACGGTGTGCGTCGCCAGCCCGGTCCGGCCTGTCCCTGCTCCACGCACCAAGCCAGGGGTGCGCATCGTCAGCCCGGTCCGGCCCGTTCCTACTCCACGCACCAAGCCAGGGGTGCGAGCCGTCAGCCCGGTCCGGCCCGTTCCGGCTCCACGCACCAAGCCAGGGGTGCGCGTCGTCAGTCCAGCACAACCCGTGCCTGGGTCACCGATGCCTAATCAGGTACCGGTCAACTGCTCCACAACGGAGCTGAAGCTGACCGCTCCTGCTACGTCCAGTTTAGCCCCAGCCAGCGGGGCCAGACCGGACCAGGGGCGCTATGGGGGGTTTATTGGAGGGTGGTGGGCAAGCCCGGAGCCAGAACCGCCGCCGAGGAGGAATGCCCACCCAGCCCTCCCCTGTTTTGTTCTAGTTGAGGCGCGGTCGCAGTCCGCGCCTTTAGGGGGGGGGTACTGTCACACCCTGGCTCTGGGACTCTATATGTTGAGCCAGGGTGTGCTCATTCTATGTGTTGTATTTCTTTGTTGGGAGTTCTAGTTAGTTTATTTCTATGTTGGCCTGAGTGACTCCCAATCAGAGGCAACGAGTGTCAGCTGTGGCTGGTTGTCTCTGATTGGGAGCCATATTTAAACTGTCTGTTTTCCCCTTTGTGTTTGTGGGTTCTGGTTCTATGTTGGTCTATGTTACCTAGGACGTTACGAGTCGTTTGTTGTTTTTGTTTACTGTCCGTGTTTATCGCTAATGATAAATAAACATGTTCGTTCATCACGCTGCGCCTTGGTCCTCCTCTCTTAACGACGATCGTGACAAGTGGAGGTTTACTCACTGGCCTATGAATTCTCAAAAGGCAGCCCGAACTCCGCCCCCTTTTTTTGGGGCCCGTTCCGGAGAAAGCAGTATATCCTTCGCAACGGACTCGTTTCGGTCATAAGAGACGGTAGCAGCAACATTATGTACAAAATAAGTTCCAAAATAAGTTACAAACAACGCAAAAAAAAAACCCAACAAAATAGCACAGTTGGTTAGGAGCCCGTAAAACGGCAGCCATCCCCTCCGGTGCCATTCTGTCAGTACTCTCACCTGTCTGTCAGTACTCTCACCTGTCTGTCAGTACTCTCACCTGTCTGTCAGTACTCTCACCTGTCTGTCAGTAGTCTCACCTGTCTGTCAGTACTCTCACCTGTCTGTCAGTACTCTCACCTGTCTGTCAGTAGTCTCACCTGTCTGTCAGTACTCTCACCTGTCTGTCAGTACTCTCACCTGTCTGTCAGTACTCTCACCTGTCTGTCAGTACTCTCACCTGTCTGTCAGTACTCTCACCTGTCTGTCAGTACTCTCACCTGTGTGTCAGTAGTCTCACCTGTGTGTCAGTAGTCTCACCTGTGTGTCAGTAGTCTCACCTGTCTGTCAGTACTCTCACCTGTCTGTCAGTAGTCTCACCTGTCTGTCAGTACTCTCACCTGTCTGTCAGTACTCTCACCTGTCTGTCAGTAGTCTCACCTGTCTGTCAGTAGTCTCACCTGTCTGTCAGTACTCTCACCTGTCTGTCAGTACTCTCACCTGTCTGTCAGTACTCTCACCTGTCTGTCAGTAGTCTCACCTGTCTGTCAGTAGTCTCACCTGTCTGTCAGTAGTCTCACCTGTCTGTCAGTACTCTCACCTGTCTGTCAGTAGTCTCACCTGTCTGTCAGTAGTCTCACCTGTCTGTCAGTACTCTCACCTGTCTGTCAGTACTCTCACCTGTCTGTCAGTAGTCTCACCTGTCTGTCAGTAGTCTCACCTGTCTGTCAGTAGTCTCACCTGTCTGTCAGTAGTCTCACCTGTCTGTCAGTACTCTCACCTGTCTGTCAGTACTCTCACCTGTCTGTCAGTAGTCTCACCTGTCTGTCAGTACTCTCACCTGTCTGTCAGTACTCTCACCTGTCTGTCAGTAGTCTCACCTGTCGGTCAGTACTCTCACCTGTCGGTCAGTACTCTCACCTGTCGGTCAGTACTCTCACCTGTCTGTCAGTACTCTCACCTGTGTGTCAGTACTCTCACCTGTGTGTCAGTACTCTCACCTGTGTGTCAGTAGTCTCACCTGTGTGTGTGTGAGTAGTAGCAGTAATGGGAGGGTCTGGTTCGTGGTAGTCTTGGGGTAGCCCCACCCTCCGCACCCCCGGGTCTAAAACCACCGACCCCCCCTCACTGAGGGTCCCGTCACTGGACCCTCCTGACACCACAGCCTCTAGGCCCAGACCCCCGACCCCCCCACCACCACCACCACCACCCACACCCATCATCTCATAGTCCAATGGCACGTCGTCCAGACATTCTGCATTTAACTGTATAGAGACAGAGAGAAAGAGAGAGGGGCAGAAAGGGGGAGAGGAAGAGGGTGAGAGAGAGAGCAGAGGAAGGGAAGGAGAGAGCAAATAACTATTAGAGAGAAACAGTTTATGTGGATTCAGCTCA
The DNA here is from genome assembly GCF_964263955.1 of Coregonus lavaretus. NCBI lineage: Eukaryota > Metazoa > Chordata > Actinopteri > Salmoniformes > Salmonidae > Coregonus > Coregonus lavaretus. The sequence continues at coordinate 57,356 of NW_028162840.1, forward strand.
AATATATTCAATCGTGTTGGTGTGAGGGAATCAAGATTGGATGGATTTGGATCAATTCAATTCTGATGGTGACCAAAAGGAAAAAAAATCAGTTTTCTGACTGGTATGAGTAAGTGACTCATTGATACCTCTGTAAATGACTCCTGAACAACTCCTGAATGATTCTGAAATGACTCACAGCGATGCCCAGTGCTTTGAGGATGTTCATCTTGCACATTGGACAGGTCCTGTGGTCCAGCAGCCAGGGGTCCACACAGTTCTTATGGAACAGATGTCTGACAGGAGAAAGAAACAAAACAACCATGGATTTATAAAGTGTCTGATATACGTTTAAGAGTGCTGAGGTGGGTTTAGCAGCAGGGTAGGATAAAGGATTTACAAAAGGGGTTCAAACATGTTGATAACTGGCGTTCATGTCGAGGTTGATAACTGGCGTTCATGTCGAGGTTGATAACTGGCGTTCATGTCGAGGTTGATAACTGGCGTTCATGTCGAGGTTGATAACTGGCGTTCATGTTGAGGTTGATAACTGGCGTTCATGTCGAGGTTGATAACTGGCGTTCATGTCGATAACTGCCGTTCATGTCGAGGTTGATAACTGCCGTTCATGTTGATAACTGGCGTTCATGTCGAGGTTGATAACTGGCGTTCACGTCGAGGTTGATAACTGGCGTTCACGTTGAGGTTGATAACTGGCGTTCATGTCGAGGTTGATAACTGCCGTTCATGTCGAGGTTGATAACTGGCGTTCATGTTGAGGTTGATAACTGGCGTTCATGTTGAGGTTGATAACTGGCGTTCATGTTGAGGTCGATAACTGGCGTTCACGTCGAGGTTGATAACTGGCGTTCACGTCGAGGTTGATAACTGGCGTTCATGTTGAGGTTGATAACTGGCGTTCATGTTGAGGTTGATAACTGGCGTTCATGTCGAGGTTGATAACTGGCGTTCATGTTGAGGTTGATAACTGGCGTTCATGTTGAGGTTGATAACTGCCGTTCATGTCGAGGTTGATAACTGCCGTTCATGTTGAGGTTGATAACTGGCGTTGAGGTTGATAACTGGCGTTCATGTTGAGGTTGATAACTGGCGTTCATGTCGAGGTTGATAACTGGCGTTCACGTCGAGGTTGATAACTGGCGTTCATGTTGAGGTTGATAACTGGCGTTCATGTCGAGGTTGATAACTGCCGTTCATGTCAAGGTTGATAACTCGCGTTCATGTTGAGGTTGATAACTGGCGTTGAGGTTGATAACTGGCGTTCATGTCGAGGTTGATAACTGCCGTTCATGTTGAGGTTGATAACTGCCGTTCATGTTGAGGTTGATAACTGGCATTCATGTCGAGGTTGATAACTGGCGTTCATGTCGAGGTTGATAACTGGCGTTCATGTCGAGGTTGATAACTGCCGTTCATGTCGAGGTTGATAACTGGAGTTCATGTTGAGGTTGATAACTGCCGTTCATGTTGAGGTTGATAACTGGCGTTCATGTCGAGGTTGATAACTGGCGTTCATGTTGAGGTTGATAACTGGCGTTGAGGTTGATAACTGGCGTTCATGTCGAGGTTGATAACTGGCGTTCATGTTGAGGTTGATAACTGCCGTTCATGTCGAGGTTGATAACTGCCGTTCATGTTGAGGTTGATAACTGGCGTTGTGGTTGATAACTGGCGTTCATGTTGAGGTTGATAACTGGCGTTCATGTCGAGGTTGATAACTGCCGTTCATGTTGAGGTTGATAACTGCCGTTCACGTCGAGGTTGATAACTGCCGTTCATGTCGAGGTTGATAACTGGTGTTCATGTTGAGGTTGATAACTGGCGTTCATGTTGAGGTTGATAACTGGCGTTCATGTTGAGGTTGATAACTGGCGTTCATGTTGAGGTTGATAACTGGCGTTCATGTTGAGGTTGATAACTGCCGTTCATGTCGAGGTTGATAACTGGCGTTGTGGTTGATAACTGGCGTTCATGTTGAGGTTGATAACTGGCGTTCATGTCGAGGTTGATAACTGCCGTTCATGTTGAGGTTGATAACTGCCGTTCACGTCGAGGTTGATAACTGCCGTTCATGTCGAGGTTGATAACTGGTGTTCATGTTGAGGTTGATAACTGGCGTTCATGTTGAGGTTGATAACTGGCGTTCATGTTGAGGTTGATAACTGGCGTTCATGTTGAGGTTGATAACTGCCGTTCATGTCGAGGTTGATAACTGGTGTTCATGTCGAGGTTGATAACTGGCATTCATGTTGAGGTTGATAACTGCCGTTCATGTCGAGGTTGATAACTGGCGTTGAGGTTGATAACTGCCGTTCATGTCGAGGTTGATAACTGGCGTTCACGTCGAGGTTGATAACTGCCGTTCATGTCGAGGTTGATAACTGGTGTTCATGTTGAGGTTGATAACTGGCGTTCATGTTGAGGTTGATAACTGCTGTTCATGTCGAGGTTGATAACTGGCTTTCATGTTGAGGTTGATAACTGGTGTTGAGGTTGATAACTGGTGTTAATGTCGAGGTTGATAACTGGCGTTCATGTCGAGGTTGATAACTGGCGTTCATGTCGAGGTTGATAACTGGCATTCATGTTGAGGTTGATAACTGGCGTTCATGTTGAGGTTGATACAGCTGTTCATGTCGAGGTTG
>NW_028162840.1:65000-80000 GCF_964263955.1 Coregonus lavaretus
ACTCATACTGTGGTACTCTATTCACCCTCTGAATGACACACATAAACAATCCATGTCTCAATTCTCAAGGCTTAGAAATCCTTCTTTAACCTGTCTCCTCCCCTTCATCTACACTGATTGAAGTGGATTTAACAAGTGACATCAAGAAGGGATCATAGCTTTCACCTGGATTCACCTGGTCAGTGTGTGTCATGGACTCCGTGTACACAAGAGTACCTGTACCTAGTGGATGTGCAGGGGTGCGAGGTAGATATGTACATATAGGTAGGGGTAAAGTGACTAGACAACAGGATAGATAATAGACAGTAGCAGCAGTATACTGTAGGTAGGGGTAAAGTGACTAGACAACAGGATAGATAATAGACAGTAGCAGCAGTATACTGTAGGTAGGGGTAAAGTGACTAGACAACAGGATAGATAATAGACAGTAGCAGCAGTATACTGTAGGTAGGGGTAAAGGGACTAGGCAACAGGATAGATAATAGACAGTAGCAGCAGTATACTGTAGGTAGGGGTAAAGTGACTAGACAACAGGATAGATAATAGACAGTAGCAGCAGTATACTGTAGGTAGGGGTAAAGGGACTAGGCAACAGGATAGATAATAGACAGTAGCAGCAGTATACTGTAGGTAGGGGTAAAGTGACTAGACAACAGGATAGATAATAGACAGTAGCAGCAGTATACTGTAGGTAGGGGTAAAGTGACTAGGCAACAGGATAGATAATAGACAGTAGCAGCAGTATACTGTAGGTAGGGGTAAAGGGACTAGACAACAGGATAGATAATAGACAGTAGCAGCAGTATACTGTAGGTAGGGGTAAAGTGACTAGACAACAGGATAGATAATAGACAGTAGCAGCAGTATACTGTAGGTAGGGGTAAAGTGACTAGGCAACAGGATAGATAATAGACAGTAACAGCAGCGTATGTGATGAGTTAAAAGAGTTAGTGCAAAAAGGGTTACTGCAGATAGTTAAATAGTTACCGGACTAACTATTTAGCAGTCGTATGGCTGTTCAGGGTCCTGTTGGTTCCAGACTTAATGCATCTGTACCGCTTGCCATGCGGTAGCAAAGAAAACAGTCAATGACTTGGGTGGATGGAGTCTTTGAAAAATGTTTTGGGCCTTCCTCTGACACCTCCTGGTATAGAGGTCCTGGATGGCAGGGAGCTCGGCCCAAGTGATGTACTGGGCCGTACGCACTACCCTCTGTAGCGCCTTGCGGTCGGATGCCAAGCAGTTGCCATACCAAGCGGTGATGCAGCCAGTCAAGATGCTCTCGATGGTGCAGCTGTATAACTTTTAAAAGGAACTGAAGGCGCATGTCGAAACAGAAAATGAAACAAATAAACAGACCGGGTGTGTGTATGTGAGACAAAGAGACTTCACCAGGCACCCTGCTCAGGAGAACAAGCCTTGTGACTGTAGGGCCCAGACTCGTCTCCTGTGGCAGAATTTAGAACCTCCACGTAGATTCTAAGAACAATGGGAGTGTAAACAGAACGTTGATCTCCTGAGTGTTCCATTCTAACAGTCACTGTAACTATGATGACAGGGCTGGGGAGTGGGATGGGGCCTTTGTGAAATTCCTAATTCCACTACGGAACGTCAGGAATGCTGTGGGGAATGTTCCAGGTGCATCCCTGTGGCACAGACTCTTCCCAACACTTATTATAACCACACACACTAGGTCTGTTTCTAGTCTCGACCCCTCACTAAAACACATCCAAGTACTATAGCACTCTGATAATAGGTCTGATTCTAGTCTCGACCCCTCACTAAAACACATCCAAGTACTATAGCACTCTGATAATAGGTCTGTTTCTAGTCTCGACCCCTCACTAAAACACATCCAAGTACTATAGCACTCTGATAATAGGTCTGTTTCTAGTCTCGACCCCTCACTAAAAAAAACTAGATAGGAATGTGATTTTAGTTTTTCTAATGAGATAACTGTTTTTCATGTAAACTATGCACAGTGACTAGCCACGCCCCGAGTGAGCACAAACATAATGTTGGCGTGACGGAACGCCCCATTTTTACCACAGTGCATGAAAAAAAGCCTTGGTAATAAATACCATCAGACCAGCAGCTGTGAAGCGTTAGCTAAACGTTACAAAATGGTTAGACCAGAAAGAGTTGTGGCTGTCGCTTTGAACTTTGAATATCTCCACGAGGTTGGCAGTCTGCAGCTGTAAAAGCAATCTAGAACTTTGACTAAAGACACGAGGTGGGAAGAAAGGAGAATCCCATCTAAGACAACCATTCGGGTGCATCCTGAAGTATCCGTTCTAACAAACACTTCGCTACCACAGAAGCTCTACAAAGAAGAAGGACACTGTGACCTCTGGTGGACAAGCCGAGCCTTACACCGAACGGGACACTAAAGCCAACGACCCCACTTTCCCATAGAAGGGTTGATCGAGTCCAACAGAGATAGACGACAAAGACATCTACACGTAAATGTATACATCTTATCCGAATGGGCGGGTGGTTAGGGTGCTAACATTTACATTTTACTCATTTAGCAGACGCTCTTATCCAGAGTGACTTACAGTTAGTGAGTGCATACATAATTTTTCATACTGGCCCCCCGTGGGAAACGAACCCACAACCCTGGCGTTGCAAACACCATGCTCTACCAACTGAGCTACATCCCTGCCGGCCATTCCCTCCCCTACCCTGGGCCAATTGTGCGCCACCCCATGGGTCTCCCGGTCGCGGCCGGCTACGACAGAGCCTGGATTCGAACCAGGATCTCTAGTGGCACAGCTAGCACTGCGATGCAGTGCCTTAGACCACTACGCCACTCGGGTCTAAGTACTCTGCTAAGTACTCTGATTTCTGTGATCGTAGTTTCCAAATGTATCAGCGATAAGTTTGAATCTCTCTTCGTCCCTCTCCCTCTTTCTGACCCCTCCCTTTTAATAACCAAGCAGTCATGCTGTTGTTAGTCCACTAGGGACCTGTTTCCATTGTATTACGTTTCTAATCAATAACCTAGACCGTGTGTGTGTATGTATCCTGTGTTATTATTTAGTTAGCTCGTAAATAAATAATTAATCACATTTGTGTATTGCTGATTCATAAGTACGGTTAGGGTTCTTTTTTTTTGGGGGGGGGGGGGGTAGATCAGATTAATATTGCAGATAGATTGTAACTTCCATCAATGTAATTGTCTGCATCACTTCCAATCCCCATGTTTGTTATATATATATATATATATACACACACACACACATATACACACATACATATCCTTTAAAAATATATATATATTCCCCTTTATTACTTTCCAACCCTGCCACCCTTTCCCCACTTGGAGTAAACTAGTGAACAACAACGCCCAGGCCTCTACTTCCAGCCCATACCCACTATCTACATTTTATGGACACAGTCAATTTTACAATAATTATATTTTGTTTGTTCTTTCTCCTGAACTTCTTCTACTCTCAACTTCTCCGATCATTTTCATGATGTCCATCCGGTTTGCTTCTATATGCCATATCTTTCTAACTGTGCTCTTTCACAAAAGGTTAGGGTTCTTGCAGATATCAAGGAGTATGCGACGTTCAGTATGAGACTGATATGAGGTAATGATTGATAAGTGACTGTTATCGATATATATAACTTATATATCTTCTAAGAGTTTAATTCGGGAGATGGTAACTCGTTAAAAAACTTATTCCGTGGTGCCCCAAATTCCTAATGAGTTAATTGTTACATGATTTAATTTAAATAGAGTAACAATTAAACATAGTTAGTTGATTCGATAAACAACAGTCATCACATTAATGAAAGTCACATCACGACAGAATTATATTGCACCAAACATTCCGGCTAGAAATCCTACTTTCCCAACGGAGCAGTAAAGTTCTGGAATTCTCCCGGCTTGAAACATCTGAACAGCAGCTGGACCCATAGAGCTGGGAGGGCCAATGGGAGCGGACAGAAATCCCAATGTGATGGGAGCAGGAGTTGGAGAGGAAAGCAGAAAATCTGGAATGACTCCCAAAGAAACATTCCACGTTTCTCCCAGAGTTGGGAAGCAGGCTAGTAAGGAAGGATGACATACAGTGGGGAAAAAAAGTATTTAGTCAGCCACCAATTGTGCAAGTTCTCCCACTTAAAAAGATGAGAGAGGCCTGTAATTTTCATCATAGGTACGTCAACTATGACAGACAAAATGTTTTTTAAAAATCCAGAAAATCACATTGTAGGATTTTTAATGAATTTATTTGCAAATTATGGTGGAAAATAAGTATTTGGTCACCTACAAACAAGCAAGATTTCTGGCTCTCACAGACCTGTAACTTCTTCTTTAAGAGGCTCCTCTGTCCTCCACTCGTTACCTGTATTAATGGCACCTGTTTGAACTTGTTATCAGTATAAAAGACACCTGTCCACAACCTCAAACAGTCACACTCCAAACTCCACTATGGCCAAGACCAAAGAGCTGTCAAAGGACACCAGAAACAAAATTGTAGACCTGCACCAGGCTGGGAAGACTGAATCTGCAATAGGTAAGCAGCTTGGTTTGAAGAAATCAACTGTGGGAGCAATTATTTGGAAATGGAAGACATACAAGACCACTGATAATCTCCCTCGATCTGGGGCTCCACGCAAGATCTCACCCCGTGGGGTCAAAATGATCACAAGAACGGTGAGCAAAAATCCCAGAACCACACGGGGGGACCTAGTGAATGACCGCAGAGAGCTGGGACCAAAGTAACAAAGCCTACCATCAGTAAAACACTACGCTGCCAGGGAATCAAATCCTGCAGTGCCAGACGTGTCCCCCTGCTTAAGCCAGTACATGTCCAGGCCCGTCTGAAGTTTGCTAGAGTGCATTTGGATGATCCAGAATAGGATTGGGAGAATGTCATATGGTCAGATGAAACCAAAATAGAACTTTTTGGTAAAAACTCAACTCGTCGTGTTTGGAGGACAAAGAATGCTGAGTTGCATCCAAAGAACACCATACCTACTGTGAAGCATGGGGGTGGAAACATCATGCTTTGGGGCTGTTTTTCTGCACAGGGACCAGGACGACTGATCCGTGTAAAGGAAAGAATGAATGGGGCCATGTATCGTGAGATTTTGAGTGAAAACCTCCTTCCATCAGCAAGGGCATTGAAGGTGAAACGTGGCTGGGTCTTTCACCATCACAATGATCCCAAACACACCGCCCAGCCAATGAAGGAGTGGCTTCGTAAGAAGCATTTCAAGGTCCTGGAGTGGCCTAGCCAGTCTCCAGATCTCAACCCCATAGAAAATATTTGGAGGGAGTTGAAAGTCCGTCTTGCCCAGCGACAGCCCCAAAACATCACTGCTCTAGAGGAGATCTGCATGGAGGAATGGGCCAAAATACCAGCAACAGTGTGTGAAAACCTTGTGAAGACTTACAGAAAACGTTTGACCTGTGTCATTGCCAACAAAGGGTATATAACAAAGTATTGAGAAACTTTTGTTATTGACCAAATACTTATTTTCCACCATAATTAGCAAATAAATTCATAAAAAATCCTACAATGTGATTTTCTGGATTTTTTTTTCTCATTTTGTCTGTCATAGTTGACGTGTACCTATGATGAAAATTACAGGCCTCTCTCATCTTTTTAAGTGGGAGAACTTGCACAATTGGTGGCTGACTAAATACTTTTTTCCCCCACTGTATTCATACAGTAGGGAAAGGGTTAACACAGGATGCTAGGAACACACACTGCTTCCTGTTGGTCATCAAGGGATGAAATATGTAGGCTATTTGGTTGTGGTGGTGGGGGGGGGGGGGGGGGTCGATACAGTTACATATTGGGATATAATTTTTGACAATATATTGTATAGTTTTGAAAATAATCGCAATACTATTTTTTGCGCTAGTTTGCTGTAACTTCACCACAACGCCAGAGTTTTTCCTCCATAGCTTGTACTTTATCTTTTAAAAATCGGCCCATTTTGTTTGTCAGCTCTTATTTCAATGACTGATCAAAACTCATTTACTCATGGCTCTCTCGTCCCTCACACATGGTGAGTAATATGTTTGGAACATCGAATCGCAATACATAGCGTATCGGCACTTAAGTATCGTGATAATATTGTATCGTGAGGTCCCTGGCAATTCCCAGCCCTACTATTTTGTAGTGATGGGGGGGGGGGGGCATCAATAGTTACATATCGCAATATTATATAGATACTTTGACTCCAAGGATCAATTTGTAAAAAAATAAAGGTTGGCTGTACCTGCGCCAAAACTCTTGTATTTTTCATCCTATAGCTTCTTCTCCATCTTCTTTTTAACATTAGGGCGGTCGACCAAAAGTCGTCCGTTCTTTCGACCAATCGATTGAAAACGTATATTTTTCCATATATAGACACACCCTATGTGTTTTAATAAAATCAAACTATATCGCATTGAGTTTGTCTGATGCTTTAAGCACACTGTTTGATAAAATATGACGCATATGACTCAAGAGGGAGCCAGAGATCTAGATAACCAAAATAAAAAAAACTTAATCTGACCCAACTATTCTCCCGCTCCTGCTGGCTTTAGCAGATTCTGCCGTTACTCTCCTGAAGTTGCCGGTAATAGGCTACACGAGGAGTTGGAAACCTTTCTCATGTGGAATGCCAATTTATCTTACCATTTCTACCGATCTGTGTGCCAGTTATGGTTTTCATATGCACATTTTCATTTACATTTATAATGTCTTCGTATCTCAAAATCATTGTCATGTGGTTAATCAAAATTATTTTCAAATCTAAATGAAAATGATACAAACCTAAAAAGTAACTTCTATTGCCATTGCCAACTATGTAAAAATTGCCTACATAAAGCCAACAAAGAAAATGTTGGCCTCCCGAGTATCGCAGTGCTAGCTGTGCCACTAGAGATCCTGGTTCGAATCCAGGCTCTGTCGTAGCCAGCTGCGACCGGGAGACCCATGGGGCGGCGCACAATTGGCCCAGCGTCGTCCAAGGTAGGGGAGGGAATGGCCGGCAGGGATGTAGCTCAGTTGGTACAGCATGGCGTTTGCAACGCCAGGGTTGTGGGTTCGATTCCCACGGGGGGGTATGAAAAATAAAAAAATAATGTATGCACTCACTAACTGTAAGTCGCTCTGGATAGGAGCGTCTGCTAAATGACTCAAATGTAAATCTAAATGAAAAACATTGCAGGTAGAAAATATCCTGAAAAAAATATATATCCTATAAATCATATTGCCTACGCATGGCCTTTCTGCAACTAACTTAAAACATTGTATCAACTATTAACTTGTGTCCAGAAGCTTTCTCTAGCAAACTTGCAGCATTGTATCAAATATTCTGGGCCCTCAAGAGTTTCCCATGCCAGTGAGCTCGGGACAGATAGCTGTAGGCTATTTGCACAAGGGATCAGAAGTAATCAGGTAGGCCTATTTTATGACGTTTCCACTGGATCAGAGCATGACATTTTTCCCTTTCACGCTGAGTGGTTATCCAAAGGGAGAGAGCTGGAAAGATTTTACAAACACATCGAGGAACTATTGTCATTATCAATGGATGTAAAAACAGACTTCGTTCCCTTGATGTTTGAGGTGAAGAAAACATTACTTTGAGAAGCTCCACAGCTCATTAGTGGTGGTGTGTTAAGCCAATCAGAAATACTATCAGATCCCCAAATGGGCACATTTATAAGCCTACATCTGCATGCAGGCCAGGTAGCCTATAGGCTTACTTCTATGAGTAATCAGGTGTGTGTCATTACTCAACATTGACAGGAACTCTCCAAACAAATAACAACAAAAATTACAAAACTCGCAAATGGAATGAAATAAACCAAAACTTGTTTCTCACAAGTGTAGCATAGGTTGTGCGCTCTGCAAACAACGTGTCCACTCAGACATTGACAAGGGTAAAAGACTGGAATAATAATATATTGAATGCGTTAACAGAAATTACTATAACCAAACAAACATTGTTGATTAGAAATTATAGGAATAAACGGTAAATATACTAATGGTGATTTTTATATAATGGGGAATTGATATACACTAACAATCAAATGCAAACAATTAACACAATGAAGTTATGAAACAATGAAAGTGCACAAATTGGCGGGAGAGAGCGCATTCTGGAGAGACGTACATTGTGCATCTTCTTGGACTGTGCCATCCCTGCGGACTCCGCAACGGATTAGTCTCGGCCTCCGCAATGATTAGTTCACTGAGACGGGCGCGAATAAGACCGGAGTCTACTACTGGATTAAGAAACTCTTGGCCGATCAAACAATGGACCAGTAGACTAATTGGGGTCAACATGTTTTCAGAACGTATTTTCTCATGCGCTCTCTCTATGCAGCAGACATATAGTTTGAAATACTGTATGTTTGTAACATCAAATCGCAATAAATTGACAGTATTGAATCGCAATACATATTTATATTTGTGAGAATTGCAATATATGTCGTATCGGCACATAAGTATGGTGATAATATCGTTGCGCAAGGCCCTTTGCAATTCCCAGCCATACTATTTTGTGTTCTATTTTTGAGTTTGAGCAAAAACTCAAGAAGTTGTAGTATTGTGTTGCCGTTCTCCTCAAGCCTGATTCAGAGTTCATTCATTCATTGTTCCACACAGAAGAATAGTTTCGAAAGCTCTTTCTACATTTACATTTACATTTTAGTCATTTAGCAGACGCTCTTATCCAGAGCGACTTACAGGAGCAATTAGGGTTAAGTAAGTGCCTTGCTCAAGGGCACATTAACGTCATTTAGCAGACGCTCTTAGCCAGAGCGACTCACAAATTGGTGCGTTCACCCTATAGCCAGTGGGATAACCACTTTACAATTGGGGGGGTTAGAAGGATTCCTTTATCCTATCCCAGGTATTCCTTAAAGAGGTGGGGTTTCAAATGTCTCCGGAAGGTGGTGAGTGACTCCGCTGTCCTGGCGTCGTGAGGGAGCTTGTTCCACCATTGGGGTGCCAGAGCAGCGAACAGTTTTGACTGGGCTGAGCGGGAACTATGCTTCCGCAGAGGAAGGGGAGCCAGCAGGCCAGAGGTGGATGAGCGCAATGCCCTCGTTTGGGTGTAGGGACTGATCAGAGCCTGAAGGTACAGAGGTGCCGTTCCCCTCACAGCTCCGTAGGCAAGCACCATGGTCTTGTAGCAGATGCGAGCTTCAACTGGAAGCCAGTGGAGTGTGCGGAGGAGGGGGGTGACGTGAGAGAACTTGGGAAGGTTGAACACCAGGCGGGCTGCGGCACAGCATTCTCTACTCCGGGCTGGACTTCTCTCGCATCACTTCCTCCTAGTGTTCGTTAACTACAGCCATCTAGATTCTCCAGTCTGATTAACTGCCTGATAGGCCCTCTACTCCCTACAGACACAGCATTCTCTACTCCCTATAGACACAGCATTCTCTACTCCCTATAGACACAGCATTCTCTACTCCCTATAGACACAGCATTCTCTACTCCCTATAGACACAGCATTCTCTACTCCCTATAGACACAGCATTCTCTACTCCCTACAGACACAGCATTCTCTACTCCCTATAGACACAGCATTCTCTACTCCCTACAGACACAGCATTCTCTACTCCCTATAGACACAGCATTCTCTACTCCCTATAGACACAGCATTCTCTACTCCCTATAGACACAGCATTCTCTACTCCCTATAGACACAGCATTCTCTACTCCCTATAGACACAGCATTCTCTACTCCCTATAGACACAGCATTCTCTACTCCCTACAGACACAGCATTCTCTACTCCCTACAGACACAGCATTCTCTACTCCCTACAGACACAGCATTCTCTACTCCCTACAGACACAGCATTCTCTACTCCCTACAGACACAGCATTCTCTACTCCCTACAGACACAGCATTCTCTACTCTCTACAGACACAGCATTCTCTACTCCCTACAGACACAGCATTCTCTACTCCCTACAGACACAGCATTCTCTACTCCCTACAGACACAGCATTCTCTACTCCCTACAGACACAGCATTCTCTACTCCCTACAGAAACAGCATTCTCTACTCCCTACAGACACAGCATTCTCTACTCCCTACAGACACAGCATTCTCTACTCCCTATAGACACAGCATTCTCTACTCCCTATAGACACAGCATTCTCTACTCCCTATAGACACAGCATTCTCTACTCCCTATAGACACAGCATTCTCTACTCCCTACAGACACAGCATTCTCTACTCCCTATAGACACAGCATTCTCTACTCCCTACAGACACAGCATTCTCTACTCCCTACAGACACAGCATTCTCTACTCCCTATAGACACAGCATTCTCTACTCCCTACAGACACAGCATTCTCTACTCCCTATAGACACAGCATTCTCTACTCCCTATAGACACAGCATTCTCTACTCCCTATAGACACAGCATTCTCTACTCCCTATAGACACAGCATTCTCTACTCCCTATAGACACAGCATTCTCTACTCCCTATAGACACAGCATTCTCTACTCCCTACAGACACAGCATTCTCTACTCCCTACAGACACAGCATTCTCTACTCCCTACAGACACAGCATTCTCTACTCCCTATAGACACAGCATTCTCTACTCCCTATAGACACAGCATTCTCTACTCCCTATAGACACAGCATTCTCTACTCCCTACAGACACAGCATTCTCTACTCCCTATAGACACAGCATTCTCTACTCCCTACAGACACAGCATTCTCTACTCCCTATAGACACAGCATTCTCTACTCCCTATAGACACAGCATTCTCTACTCCCTATAGACACAGCATTCTCTATTCCCTATAGAAACAGCATTCTCTACTCCCTACAGACACAGCATTCTCTACTCCCTACAGACACAGCATTCTCTACTCCCTACAGACACAGCATTCTCTACTCCCTATAGACACAGCATTCTCTACTCCCTATAGACACAGCATTCTCTACTCCCTATAGACACAGCATTCTCTACTCCCTACAGACACAGCATTCTCTACTCCCTACAGACACAGCATTCTCTACTCCCTATAGACACAGCATTCTCTACTCCCTACAGACACAGCATTCTCTACTCCCTACAGATACAGCATTCTCTACTCCCTACAGACACAGCATTCTCTACTCCCTATAGACACAGCATTCTCTACTCCCTATAGACACAGCATTCTCTACTCCCTACAGACACAGCATTCTCTACTCCCTATAGACACAGCATTCTCTACTCCCTATAGACACAGCATTCTCTACTCCCTACAGACACAGCATTCTCTACTCCCTATAGACACAGCATTCTCTACTCCCTACAGACACAGCATTCTCTACTCCCTATAGACACAGCATTCTCTACTCCCTACAGACACAGCATTCTCTACTCCCTACAGACACAGCATTCTCTACTCCCTATAGACACAGCATTCTCTACTCCCTACAGACACAGCATTCTCTACTCCCTATAGACACAGCATTCTCTACTCCCTACAGACACAGCATTCTCTACTCCCTACAGACACAGCATTCTCTACTCCCTATAGACACAGCATTCTCTACTCCCTACAGACACAGCATTCTCTACTCCCTATAGACAGAGCATTCTCTACTCCCTACAGACACAGCATTCTCTACTCCCTGCAGTGAGATACAATAAAGACAGTTGTCTAGTTGGCAGAATGACCAACACCTAAACCAATGAGCTCGTCTCTGGCGATCAGAACAATAAGGTATGGATGAAAGCTCCAGCTCTCTCAGTGCACTGGGTTCCTCTGCCAGGGGCCATACCAGTCTGTCTGGTTCTTGACCATCCAGACTAGATCAATCAGCTAAAAATACACTGTGTAATCAATGGTTAATACATAGCTACATAAAGGTAACTGCCTACATAAAAGGAAACATCAACATAGTGTCTTAATAGGGCGTTGGGCCACAACGAGCTGCCAGAACAGCTTCAATGAGCCTTGGCATAGATTCTACAAGTGTCTGGAACTCTATTGGAGGGATGCGACACCATTCTTCCACGAGAAATTCCACCATTTGGTGTTTTGTTGTTGGTGGTGGTGGAAAACGCTGTCTCAGGCTGCTTCAGAATCTCCCATAAGTGTTCAATTGGGTAGAGTTCTGTTGACTTGAGAGACACACCCCCTTTAAACCTCATATGCTCCTTGGAGACCAGTCTTTCAAAGAAACAGATCTCTTATTCTAGCCATGGTAACCAAAATTATACCCTAAGCATGATGGAATGTTAATTGTATAGCGGGAATCTACACTGTGTGACCCGATAAATCATATTACGATCTGGCTAGTCAATACTGTTACCTGAATATGGCATGGTGATTGTATCGTTGACGTTGCTGGATCCAACGTTGAATATGACGATGGCCGTGGCGTTTTGGTTCGCTGCATGTCGAATCTTGTCTTTAAAGGTGCAGTTTCCACTGGCTATCAGGGCTATCCACGCACTGCCTTGGACCGGAACCGCGAACCGAGTACCCGGATCACAGGCTTGCCTGTCCTGGGAGAGAGACGGAAGCACCACGACTCCTTTGGCGTCGCGTTTCAGTGAGTGTTCCCCATATCGGCCGCATTCAGTCTTCTCCGTCCGGACCTTGGAGGTGACCGGGTCTTTGTAGGTGATATTGATGAAGGCTGTGTACCACTCTTCTCTCTCGGCGACGGTGAAATCCAAACAGAGGAGGTGGACGAAACAAAACGACAAGAGCCATGTAGATAGGGCCAAACTGCGGCATGCCTGGATCAGAGACATGGCCATAACTAGCGGGTTGGATTATCTCTCTCTGTCCGTCGAGCCGACACCTAAACTAGCTAGCTACTCCATAACTAGCGGGTTGGATTATCTCTCTCTGTCCGTCGAGCCGACACCTAAACTAGCTAGCTACTCCATAACTAGCGGGTTGGATTATCTCTCTCTGTCCGTCGAGCCGACACCTAAACTAGCTAGCTACTCCATAACTAGCGGGTTGGATTATCTCTCTCTGTCCGTCGAGCCGACACCTAAACTAGCTAGCTACTCCATAACTAGCGGGTTGGATTATCTCTCTCTGTCCGTCGAGCCGACACCTAAACTAGCTAGCTACTCCATAACTAGCGGGTTGGATTATCTCTCTCTGTCCGTCGAGCCGACACCTAAACTAGCTAGCTACTCCATAACTATCTGGGTTGGATTATCTCTCTCTGTCCGTCGAGCCGACACCTAAACTAGCTAGCTACTCCATAACTAGCGGGTTGGATTATCTCTCTCTGTCCGTCGAGCCGACACCTAAACTAGCTAGCTACTCCATAACTAGCGGGTTGGATTATCTCTCTCTGTCCGTCGAGCCGACACCTAAACTAGCTAGCTACTCCATAACTATCTGGGTTGGATTATCTCTCTCTGTCCGTCGAGCCGACACCTAAACTAGCTAGCTACTCCATAACTAGCGGGTTGGATTATCTCTCTCTGTCCGTCGAGCCGACACCTAAACTAGCTAGCTACTCCATAACTATCTGGGTTGGATTATCTCTCTCTGTCCGTCGAGCCGACACCTAAACTAGCTAGCTACTCCATAACTAGCGGGTTGGATTATCTCTCTCTGTCCGTCGAGCCGACACCTAAACTAGCTAGCTACTCCATAACTAGCTGGGTTGGATTATCTCTCTCTGTCCGTCGAGCCGACACCTAAACTAGCTAGCTACTCCATAACTAGCGGGTTGGATTATCTCTCTCTGTCCGTCGAGCCGACACCTAAACTAGCTAGCTACTCCATAACTAGCGGGTTGGATTATCTCTCTCTGTCCGTCGAGCCGACACCTAAACTAGCTAGCTACTCCATAACTAGCGGGTTGGATTATCTCTCTCTGTCCGTCGAGCCGACACCTAAACTAGCTAGCTACTCCATAACTAGCTGGGTTGGATTATCTCTCTCTGTCCGTCGAGCCGACACCTAAACTAGCTAGCTACTCCATAACTAGCGGGTTGGATTATCTCTCTCTGTCCGTCGAGCCGACACCTAAACTAGCTAGCTACTCCATAACTAGCGGGTTGTTTTTCTCCACCCTGGTCGGTCTATGCTTTTCCTTCTTTGTGAACATACACACCTCCGTATCTCCACCTCCTGCTAGGCTAGCTAACGTCAGTGTTGCAGCTAGCCGAAGCCGTTTCCTTTATTTTTTCAAAACCTCGCCGTGCCTAACACGTTCACAGTAAACACCGCGAAACGGTAACTACCCCCTGCAACCGTCGTTGCATCGATGTTGACGCTAACGTTAGCAGCGACAACATTAGCTAGATAAATAGCTTGTTTGGTTAGAATGGTCCAAGAAATGCTGTGTCGGCCAGACGTCTGTTGTTTTGACGACGGGGAGAATGGAAGAAATGGAGCAGTGTGTGAAGTGTGGTTGAGCTACACGAGTAGCGCCATCTAGCGGTACGGCGTGTTGTTGCACATTCACCCATAATAATAATAATAATAATAATAATAATAATAATAATAATATGCCATTTAGCAGACGCTTTTATCCAAGGCGACTTACAGTCATGTGCGCATACATTTTTACGTATGGGTGGTCCCGGGGATCGAACCCACACTACCCTGGCGTTACAAGCGCTATGCTCTACCAATTGAGCAACAGAGGACCACCATAATATGGGGTTTTCTCGCACACTGGCTAGAATAGAGATAGTAGGCTACTGTAAAATAGTTTAATGTTGTGTAAAACGCGTGGAAACATTTTCATTGTTTTGTAAAACTCAGAGCAATATTTTACAGAATAAAACACACAATATTGGAAGACAGTAATTTAAAACAACAAAAAATAACAACAACATATAAATAAAAAATGACCCTCCATGTTATTCTAAGTGTCTGCTTTCCTGTCTCTCCATCCTTCTGTAACGGTTGTTGAAGTACTTAGTGAATTTCACCAGGTTGATATATGAATATAGCATGTTGATGTGTTATTATGCATGCCTGCATCCTGCATCGTGGTCCTCTGTAGCTCAGCTGGTAGAGCACGGCGCTTGT
>NW_028162840.1:85000-95374 GCF_964263955.1 Coregonus lavaretus
AGGGTAGGGGGATAGGGGCTAGGGTAGGGGGATAGGGGCTAGGGTAGGGGAGATAGGGGCTAGGGTAGGGAGATAGGGGCTAGGGTAGGGAGATAGGGGCTAGGGTAGGGAGATAGGGGCTAGGGTAGGGAGATAGGGGCTAGGGTAGGGGAGATAGGGGCTAGGGTAGGGAGATATGGGCTAGGGTAGGGGAGATAGGGGCTAGGGTAGGGAGATAGGGGCTAGGGTAGGGAGATAGGGGCTAGGGTAGGGAGATAGGGGCTAGGGTAGGGAGATAGGGGCTAGGGTAGGGAGATAGGGGCTAGGGTAGGGAGATAGGGGCTAGGGTAGGGAGATAGGGGCTAGGGTAGGGAGATAGGGGCTAGGGTAGGGGAGATAGGGGCTAGGATAGGGAGATAGGGGCTAGGGTAGGGAGATAGGGGCTAGGGTAGGGAGATAGGGGCTAGGGTAGGGGAGATAGGGGCTAGGGTAGGGAGATAGGGGCTAGGGTAGGGGAGATAGGGGCTAGGGTAGGGAGATAGGGGCTAGGGTAGGGAGATAGGGGCTAGGGTAGGGAGATAGGGGCTAGGGTAGGGAGATAGGGGCTAGGGTAGGGAGATAGGGGCTAGGGTAGGGAGATAGGGGCTAGGGTAGGGAGATAGGGGCTAGGGTAGGGGAGATAGGGGCTAGGGTAGGGAGATAGGGGCTAGGGTAGGGGAGATAGGGGCTAGGGTAGGGAGATAGGGGCTAGGGTAGGGGAGACCTGAGGGTTGAAACGTACTCTATATTCTTTACAACCTCCTGTTGTCACGGTGAGCACAGGCCACGCCCCCATCTCCATTACGACTACCATCACGGCCCCAGCCATGGCCCCTCCCCCCTACCAGCCGGTCAGGGTGAGGCACCTGGAATCAGTTAGCAGTCAGGAGGACGGAACAGACTACCTGTGGCTGTCACACTGCCAGAGCAAGACGCCACACAGGTACACACACACATTTGTAGTTCAGTTGGTTGAGCATGGTGCTTGTAACACCAGGGTAGTGGGTTCGATTCCCGGGACCACCCATATGTTAAATGTTTGCGCGCATGACTAAGACGCTTTGGATAAAAGTGTCTGCTAAATGTTATTATATCACACACACACACACACAGACAGACACACCGTACACGCACACACACACAGAGGCAGACACACCGTACTTTGATCAGCATGACAAATCAAACCTGATGCTACCTGAGCCAGATGAGCCCTACATTAAAGACATGGACAGACGCACCGTACACGCACACATACACAGACAGACGGAAGCACACACACACACACACACACACACACACACACACACACACACACACACACACACACACACACACACACACACACATCACCTGTAAGGAGAGAGTTACCAACAACATGTTGATAATGTCTTGTCTTCCTTGTTACAGAAATATGCCTGAGGTAGCTATAGTGTCACAATGAGGTGCTCTGCCTCTTTCTCCTCTATCTACTCCTCCCTGTCCTCCTCCCTGTCCTCTTCCCTGTCCTCCTCCCTGTCCTCCTCCCTGTCCTCTTCCCTGTCCTCCTCCCTGTCCTCCACCCTGTCCTCCTCCCTGTCCTCCTCCCTGTCCTCTTCCCTGTCCTCCTCCCTGTCCTCCACCCTGTCCTCCTCCCTGTCCTCCTCCCTGTCCTCTTCCCTGTCCTCCACCCTGTCCTCCTCCCTGTCCTCCTCCCTGTCCTCTTCCCTGTCCTCCACCCTGTCCTCCTCCCTGTCCTCCTCCCTGTCCTCTTCCCTGTCCTCCTCCCTGTCCTCTTCCCTGTCCTCCTCCCTGTCCTCTTCCCTGTCCTCTTCCCTGTTCTCTTCCCTGTCCTCCTCCCTGTCCTCTTTCCTGTCCTCCTCCCTGTCCTCTTCCCTGTCCTCCACCCTGCCCTCCTCCCTGTCCTCCTCCCTGTCCTCTTCCCTGTCCTCCTCCCTGTCCTCCTCCCTGTCCTCCTCCCTGTCATCCTCCCTGTCCTCTTCCCTGTCCTCCTCCCTGTCCTCTTCCCTGTCCTCCTCCTCTTCCATAGCTCCTCTCTGGTTCAGAAGTAGACCGGGGGAGTGAGGCTGACAGTGTGCCCAGAGAAGAAACCTAGGCTGGGGCGGAGACCATGGGCTTGGGGGGTGGAGGTGGAGGAGGAGGGGGGGGGCGTGGTGTGGCTGAGCTGGGGGTGGATGGATAGCGAGAGAAAGAGAGAAAGTGATGAACATAAACTGATTAGCCAATGCAACAAATGAAACAACAGTAAAAACAATCACAAAAACATGATACTTAATAAATACATAAAGATGAATGCACTACTTGTAAGTCACTCTGGATAAGAGCATCTGCTAAATTACTCAAATGTAAACAGTAAAAACATATTTTTAAACGTTTTTTTAAAACACTAAAAAACAACAATAAAGCAGTCGTTCCCCAGTGGTAGGAGGAGAGGAGCGTCTGGGGACCTGGTAGGTTGTGTTGCCACTCCTATTAGTGTTTATAGCACCCCCTATGGTGAAGACCATGTCATTACAGATCAGAGGGAAAGACCCAGCCAGCAGCCGGAGGGAGTGTTTTCTGGGGTGGGGGAGGGGTGACCCCCAGTCCAGCCCCTATGGAGGTCAGGGTTCGCCACGCTGTCCTGCGATTGGCTAAAAGGGTTGGTCTCCATGGTGATGGCCCAGGGGGCGGTCTGGATTTGATTAGAGCTTTGATCAGCATATAATAATAATAATAATATGCCATTTAGCAGACGCTTTTATCCAAAGCGACTTACAGTCATGTGTGCATACATTTTTACGTATGGGTGGTCCCGGGGATCGAACCCACTACCCTGGCGTTACAAGCGCCATGCTCTACCATTTGAGCTACAGAGGACCACATGACAATTCAAACCTGATGCTACCTGAGCCAGATGAGCCATACATTAAATACATTTTATGAGCCCCTACATTAAAGACATGTTATGAGCCCTACATTAAAGACATGTTATGATCCCTACATTAAAGACATGTTATGAGCCCTACATTAAAGACATGGTATGAGCCCTACATTAAAGACATGTTATGAGCCCTACATTAAAGACATGTTATGAGCCCTACATTAAAGACATGTTATGAGCCCTACATTAAAGACATGTTATGAGCCCTACATTAAAGACATGTTATGAGCCCTACATTAAAGACATGTTATGAGCCCTACATTAAAGACATGTTATGAGCCCTACATTAAAGACATGTTATGAGCCCTACATTAAAGACATGTTATGAGCCCTACATTAAAGACATGTTATGAGCCATACATTAAAGACATGTTATGAGCCATACATTAAAGACATGTCATGAGCCCTACATTAAAGACATGTTATGAGCCCTACATTAAAGACATGTTATGAGCCCTACATTAAAGACATGTCATGAGCCCTAAAATTAAAGACATGTTATGAGCCCTACATTAAAGACATGTTATGAGCCCTACATTAAAGACATGTTATGAGCCCTACATTAAAGACATGGACAGACGCACCGTACACGCACACATACACAGACAGACGGAAGCACACACACACACACACACACACACACACACACACACACACACACACACACACACACACACACACACACACACACACACACACACACATCACCTGTAAGGAGAGAGTTACCAACAACATGTTGATAATGTCTTGTCTTCCTTGTTACAGAAATATGCCTGAGGTAGCTATAGTGTCACAACGAGGTGCTCTGCCTCTTTCTCCTCTATCTACTCCTCCCTGTCCTCCTCCCTGTCCTCCTCCCTGTCCTCTTCCCTGTCCTCCTCCCTGTCCTCCTCCCTGTCCTCTTCCCTGTCCTCCTCCCTGTCCTCTTCCCTGTCCTCCTCCCTGTCCTCCCCCCAGTCCTCTTCCCTGTCCTCCTCCCTGTCCTCCTCCCTGTCCTCCTCCCTGTCCTCCACCCTGTCCTCCTCCCTGTCCTCCTCCCTGTCCTCTTCCCTGTCCTCCTCCCTGTCCTCTTCCCTGTCCTCCTCCCTGTCCTCTTCCCTGTCCTCTTCCCTGTTCTCTTCCCTGTCCTCTTCCCTGTCCTCCTCCCTGTCCTCCTCCCTGTCCTCTTCCCCGGTCCTCTTCCCTGTTCTCTTCCCTGTCCTCTTCCCTGTCCTCCTCCCTGTCCTCCTCCCTGTCCTCTTCCCCGGTCCTCTTCCCTGTCCTCTTCCCTGTCCTCCTCCCTGTCCTCCTCCCTGTCCTCCTCCCTGTCCTCTTCCCCGGTCCTCCTCCCTGTCCTCTTCCCTGTCCTCTTCCCTGTCCTCTTCCCTGTCCTCCTCCTCTTCCATAGCTCCTCTCCGGTTCAGAAGTAGACCGGGGGAGTGAGGCTGACAGTGTGCCCAGAGAAGAAACCTAGGCTGGGGCGGAGACCATGGGCTTGGGGGGTGGAGGTGGAGGAGGGGGGGATGTGGTGTGGCTGAGCTGGGGGTGGATGGATAGCGAGAGAAAGAGAGAAAGTGATGAACATAAACTGATTAGCCAATGCAACAAATGAAACAACAGTAAAAACAATCACAAAAACATGATCCTTAATAAATACATAAAGATGAATGCACTACTTGTAAGTCACTCTGGATAAGAGCATCTGCTAAATTACTCAAATGTAAACAGTAAAAACATTTTTTTAACGTTTTTTTAAAACACTAAAAAACAACAATAAAGCAGTCGTTCCCCAGTGGTAGGAGGAGAGGAGCGTCTGGGGACCTGGTAGGTTGTGTTGCCACTCCTATTAGTGTTTATAGCACCCCCTATGGTGAAGACCATGTCATTACAGATCAGAGGGAAAGACCCAGCCAGCAGGGAGTGTTTTCTGGGGTGGGGGAGGGGTGACCCCCAGTCCAGCCCCTATGGAGGTCAGGGTTCGCCACGCTGTCCTGCGATTGGCTAAAAGGGTTGGTCTCCATGGTGATGGCCCAGGGGGCGGTCTGGATTTGATTAGAGCTTTGATCAGCATATAATAATAATAATAATATGGCCATTTAGCAGACGCTTTTATCCAAAGCGACTTACAGTCATGTGTGCATACATTTTTACGTATGGGTGGTCCCGGGGATCGAACCCACTACCCTGGCGTTACAAGCGCCATGCTCTACCAGCTGAGCTACAGAGGACCACATGACAATTCAAACCTGATGCTACCTGAGCCAGATGAGCCCTACATTAAAGACATGTTATGAGCCCTACATTAAAATACATTTTATGAGCCCTACATTAAAGACATGTTATGAGCCCTACATTAAAGACATGTTATGAGCCCTACATTAAAGACATGTTATGAGCCCTACATTAAAGACATGGTATGAGCCCTACATTAAAGACATGTTATGAGCCCTACATTAAAGACATGTTATGAGCCCTACATTAAAGACATGTTATGAGCCCTACATTAAAGACATGTTATGAGCCCTACATTAAAGACATGTTATGAGCCCTACATTAAAGACATGTTATGAGCCCTACATTAAAGACATGTTATGAGCCCTACATTAAAGACATGTTATGAGCCCTACATTAAAGACATGTTATGAGCCCTACATTAAAGACATGTTATGAGCCCTACATTAAAAGACATGTCATGAGCCCTACATTAAAAGACATGTCATGAGCCCTACATTAAAGACATGTTATGAGCCCTACATTAAAGACATGTTATGAGCCCTACATTAAAGACATGTTATGAGCCCTACATTAAAGACATGTTATGAGACCTACATTAAAGACATGTTATGAGCCCTACATTAAAGACATGTTATGAGCCCTACATTAAAGACATGTTATGAGCCCTACATTAAAGACATGTTATGAGCCCTACATTAAAGACATGTTATGAGCCCTACATTAAAGACATGTTATGAGCCCTACATTAAAGACATGTTATGAGCCCTACATTAAAGACATGTTATGAGCCCTACATTAAAGACATGTTATGAGCCCTACATTAAAGACATGTTATGAGCCCTACATTAAAGACATGTTATGAGCCCTACATTAAAGACATGTTATGAGCCCTATATTAAAAGACATGTTATGAGCCCTACATTAAAGACATGGTATGAGCCCAGAAAAGCCCAAATGATTGTGCCGTTATCTAATACAGCATGTACAGTGCCTTCAGAAAGTATTCATACTTCTTGACTTATTCCACATTTTGTTTTGTTACAGACAGAATTCAAAATGGATTAAATATATGTTTCATGCCAATTTAAGTCAAAACTGTAACTAGGTCACTCAAGAACAATCAATGTCATCTTGGTAAGTAACTCCAGTGTATATTTGGCATTGTGTTTTAGGTTATTGTCCTGCTGAAAGGTGAATTCGTCTCCCAGTGTCCATTGGAAAGCCGACTGAACCAGGTTTTCCTCTAGGATTCTGCCTGTGCTTAGCTCTATTCCGTTTCTTTTTATCCTGAAAAACTCCCTAGTCCTTGCCGATGACAAGCATACCCATAACATGATGCAGCCACCACCATGCATGAAAATATGAAGAGCGGTACTCAGTGATGTGTTGTGTTGGATTTTCCCAAAACATAACACTTTGTATTCAGGACAAGAAGTTCATTTCTTTTTTTTGCAGTATTACTTAAGTGCCTTGTTGCAAACAGGATGCATGCTTTGGAATATTTGTATTCCTTCTTTTCACTCTGTCATTTGGGTTAGTATTGTGGAGTTACTACAATGTTGTTGATCCATGATCCATCCTCAGTTTTCTCCTATCACAGACATTAAACTCTGTAACTGTTTTAAAGTCACCATTGGCCTCATGGTGAAATCCCTGAGCGGTTTCCTTCCTCTACGGCAACTGAGTTAGGACGGACGCCTGTATCTTTGTAGTGACTGGGTGTGTTGATACACCATCCAAAGTGTAATTAATAACTTCACCATGCTCAAAGGGATATTCAATCTCTGCTTTTTTATTCTTACCCATCTACCAATAGGAGCCCTTCTTTGTGAGGCATTGGAAAACCTCCCTGGTCTTTCTGCTTGAATCGGTGCCCGAAAATTCACTGCTCGATTGAGGGACCTTACAGATAATTGTATGTGTGGGGTACAGAGATGAGGTAGTCATTCAAAAATCATGTTAAACACTATTATTGAACATGGAATGAGTCCATCCAATTTATGTTATTTGTTAATAAATCCTCTACTGGATCAGTGTCCCAAAATCAGGACAGTTGATGCTCAATATGCGATATTTGACTAGAATGGTGTTGTAAACCAAAGTCAACTTTCCAGGACATAGACATGTCTTATATGGTCAGAAAAGCTTAAATCATTGTTAATCTAACTGCAGTGTCTAATTTACAGTAGCTTTTACAGCGGAAAAAAATACCATGCTATTGTTTGAGGATAGTGTACAACAACAAACCCCTGTTATCACGGCAACTGGTTTGGTACGTTCACCTCTGACGGTAAATAATGTACTTACATTCAGTAATCTTGCTCTGATTTGTCATCCTGAGGATCCCAGAGATAAAATGTAGCGTAGTTTTGTTTGATAAAATATTTTTTTTATATCCTAACACGATCCATGTTGTATACAGTGTTTCGCATTAATTCCGACTCTTTCAACAAAACAATCTATGAAATCTAAACGGCTAAACCTTGTTTCACCCGGTCAAGTTCGGTTTCTGTGCAATCCTCGGACACTCTAGAAGGCAACCAAACCTTGTTTCATCATTGGCTACACAACACATCATTTAGCCCATGAAGGACAAACATCATGACGCACCAAGGAGACGGGCGGTGTTCAATGACCGCCTATCGTTTTGAAACACAGCTAGCTAGCTAGCCAATGAGCTGGGCTTTACATGAGTATGTGATGGCCCTTTGCAGAAGTAACGGCCATTGTCCTGTGGATGCGCGATTCATTCTCCATTGAAAATCCACAGGAGTTTACGTTTAGCAGCGCTCGCGCTCTTCTACATTTTAGTCATTTAGCAGACGCTCTTATCCAGAGCGACTTACAGTTAGTGAGCGCATACCTTTTTCATACTGGCCCCCCCGTGGGAATCGAACCCACAACCCTGGCGTTGCAAGCGCCATGCTCTACCAACTGAGCTACACTACTATACAACAACTGAGCTACAGTCGCAGTTGTAAATGAGAACTTGTTCTCAACTGGCTTACCTGGTTAAATAAAGGTGAAATAAAATTAAATTAAAATTAAATTAAAAGTTTTCTCAAAATTAAAAAGTACAACATGGCTACTAAGAGTATAAACGCTAAATCAATAATAATAATAATAATAATAATAATAAAATAAAATAAAATAAATAAATAAATAATAATTTGACTACTATCATGAAGGAGAACCGGTCTGAAGTGACCCCATCTGAATCCACCACCTCCAACTCCAACATGGATGATCCTCTCAGAGTGATGACCAGAGTCCTGGAGGAATAATTACTTTATTACACCTTTACTCACTACGTATTCACCTTATTTATATTTGACACAATTGAAATACATTGGTCACTCCAAAGATACTTCATAAAAAATTATATTGGAAAATATATACAATATACAAATATTGACTCACCTCTGCTGGGGGCCTGTAGGCGATCTTCAGGTCTTTGACGTCCCGCTGGCAGAACGACGTAATTGGCTGGTTCTGGTCGTCGGCTGATGATGTCTCCCTGGTCTGGAGCCAATGTAGTGAGGATGTTGAAGATGAGGTCATCAGAGGCGGACTCTGCATCCTCCGCTGCCAACATGTCACTGGTGATGGCCGTCATCACAAACTGGTCCACCTATATATTGAACAAAAATAAATACATATTTTCATCAGAATAGGATAGATCAATGTTGTGTCGTACATTTAGTTTTTGATTTTAGTCATTTAGCAGACGCTCTTATCCAGAGCGACTTACAGTTAGTGAGTGCATACATTTTTCATACTGGCCCCCCGTGGGAATCGAACCCACAACCCTGGCGTTGCAAGCGCCATGCTCTACCCACTGAGCTACAGGAGACCTTGTGTGTAAAGTACTGTCTTGTTGTTTGATTGTGATATGGTGTACTTGTTGCAAATAAATCATTGTTTAATACAAATCATTAAATAAATAAATCGACCAATCAATCACTCAATCCATCCATCAATCAATGAATCAATAACTGGTGTACCTCCATCATCATCATGGTGAGAAAGCTGGGTCTGGGAGGGCTGTTGGTGACACCCTCTCTGATCCTGAATATCATTATATTTTGGGTAGAAAAATAACACATACAATGACACAAGACGACCCCAGAGGGTCACATAAGGTAACACATGTCTGAAAGCATCTATTAAAACACTTCTGTCCAAAGGGCTCCTCGACGGTAAACCAGATCTAATGATGAAGGACTCTATTCTCTACACAGGGCCCTATAAAGGGTGCCATTTGGGATGCAGACAAAGTTACAAGACAGAAACATTACAAACCTGACTGTAATCTGGAAGTAGTCCGGCTGTGTGGCCCTCCCGTGTCTGTCTAGTAACTCTGTGGCCCTCCCGTGTCTGTCTAGTAACTCTGTGGCCCTCCCGTGTCTGTCTAGTAACTCTGTGGCCCTCCCGTGTCTGTCTAGTAACTCTGTGGCCCTCCCGTGTCTGTCTAGTAACTCTGTGGCCCTCCCGTGTCTGTCTAGTAACTCTGTGGCCCTCCCGTGTCTGTCTAGTAACTCTGTGGCCCTCCCGTGTCTGTCTAGTAACTCTGTGGCCCCTCCCGTGTCTGTCTAGTAACTCTGTGGCCCTCCCGTGTCTGTCTAGTAACTCTGTGGCCCTCCCGTGTCTGTCTAGTAACTCTGTGGCCCCTCCCGTGTCTGTCTAGTAACTCTGTGGCCCTCCCGTGTCTGTCTAGTAACTCTGTGGCCCTCCCGTGTCTGTCTAGTAACTCTGTGGCCCTCCCGTGTCTGTCTAGTAACTCTGTGGCCCTCCCGTGTCTGTCTAGTAACTCTGTGGCCCTCCCGTGTCTGTCTAGTAACTCTGTGGCCCTCCCGTGTCTGTCTAGTAACTCTGTGGCCCTCCCGTGTCTGTCTAGTAACTCTGTGGCCCTCCCGTGTCTGTCTAGTAACTCTGTGGCCCTCCCGTGTCTGTCTAGTAACTCTGGCTGTGTGGCCCTCCCGTGTCTGTCTAGTAACTCTGTGGCCCTCCCGTGTCTGTCTAGTAACTCTGTGGCCCTCCCGTGTCTGTCTAGTAACTCTGTGGCCCTCCCGTGTCTGTCTAGTAACTCTGTGGCCCTCCCGTGTCTGTCTAGTAACTCTGTGGCCCTCCCGTGTCTGTCTAGTAACTCTGTGGCCCTCCCGTGTCTGTCTAGTAACTCTGTGGCCCTCCCGTGTCTGTCTAGTAACTCTGTGGCCCTCCCG
>NW_028162839.1:0-2500 GCF_964263955.1 Coregonus lavaretus
GTATCCTTCTCCTCTCTCTCACCTACAGCTGATGACTTTAAAGACATTAATAAATGCTGTATCAAAAGACGTTATATCAAACACCTTCCTAATATTGAGTTACCTCCCCACTTTTGCCCTCAGAACAGCCTCAATTCATCGGGGCATGGAGTTGAAAGCGTTCCACAGGGATGCTGGCCCATGTTGAAGCCAATTCTTCCCACAGTTGTGTCAAGTTGGCTGGATGTCCTTTGTGTGGTGAACCATGAGCGTGAAAAACCCAGCAGCGTTGCAGTTCTTGACAGAAACCGGTGTGCCTGGCACCTACTACCATACCCCGTTCAAAGGCACTTCAATATTTTGTCTTGCCCATTCACCCTCTGAATGTCACACACACACAATCCATGTCTCAATTGTCTCCAGGCTGAAACATCCTTCTTTAACCTGTCCCCTCCCCTTCATCTACAAGTGACATCAATAAGGGATCATAGCTTTCACCTGGATTCACCTGCTCAGTCTGTCATGGAAAGAGCAGGTGTCCTTAATGTTTTGTCCACTTAGTGTAAATTGCACAATAATGATACATTGATGGATTTTTCTTATGTAGTCTATTGTTTTCTCTGTATTGAACCTGCCTGCCACCCACCCGCCTGGGGACTGTGGGTTATGAGACAACCCCCGCATCACTAGCTTGCATGTTCTGCAGCCTTGTAGAGATAGGGAGGGGATGACTGGGAGGCAGGTTGCCATTTATTGTCATGAATCTTGCCCTGGAGGCAGTTCTGCAAAGTGGTCACTAGCTGGCACAGGCATAAAGTAATAATATCTGATTTTAATGCTAACCTTAACCTCACTGCTAATCCTTACCTTAAATTAAGACCATAAAACAACATTATTTCCCACAAATGTTTACGATATAGCCAATTTTGACTTTGCAGCTGGCATATCTAGAGGAAATCGTGCAGTTCTGCCTCCAGGGCAAAATTCATGACAAAAGTCAACCTGTGACTGGGAGAGGACAATGTAAAATCGATAATGAAATAGTTTTCACAATTAACGTGCTTTTTCTTGTTTAAAGTATGTTTTTTTATGAAAAGTACAATATATCCATGTACAATAGTACAATTATGGAGCATATGTCCATATACAATTTGTTTTCCAACATAAAAGACATACAAAAAATTATCACATTGGTATTTTAAGTGTTATTGTAGTTTTAATGTTTAAACAGAGGATACATCTACAACTTATCCAGAACGCTGCAGCCCGTCTGGTGTTCAACCTTCCCAAGTTCTCTCACGTCACCCCCCTCCTCCGCACACTCCACTGGCTTCCAGTTGAAGCTCGCATCTACTACAAGACCATGGTGCTTGCCTAAGGAGCTGTGAGGGGAACGTCACCTCCTTACCTTCAGGCTCTGATCAGACCCTACATCCAAACGAGGGCACTACGTTCATCCACCTCTGGCCTGCTAGCCCCCCTACCTCTACGGAAGAACAGTTCCCGCTCAGCCCAGTCAAAGCTATTCACTGCTCTGGCACCCCAATGGTGGAACAAGCTCCCCCACGACGCCGGGACAGCGGAGTCACTGACCACCTTCCGGAGACACTTGAAATCCTACCTCTTTAAGGAATACCTGGGATAGTATAAAAGTAATCCTTCTGTGTCAGGTGTGTGTGTGTGTGTCCGGTGTGTGTGTGTCCCCGGTGTGTGTGTGTGTCCGGTGTGTGTGTGTCCAGTGTGTGTGTGTCCAGTGTGTGTGTGTGTGTGTGTGTGTCCAGTGTGTTTGTGTGTGTGTGTCCAGTGTGAGTGTGTCCGGTGTGTGTGTGTGTGTATGGGTCCGGTGTGTGTGTGTGTGTATGTGTCCGGTGTGTGTGTGTGTCCGGTGTGTGTGTGTGTGTCCGGTGTGTGTGTGTGTGTCCGGTGTGTGTGTGTGTCCGGTGTGTGTGTGTGTCTGGTGTGTGTGTCCAGTGTGTGTGTGTCCAGTGTGTGTGTCTCCATTGTGTGTGTGTGTGTGTGTGTGTGTGTGTGTGTGTGTGTGTGTGTGTGTGTGTGTGTCCAGTGTGTTTGTGTGTGTGTGTCCAGTGTGTGTGTGTCCGGTGTGTGTGTGTGTGTGTGTGTCCGGTGTGTGTGTCTCCATTGTGTGTGTGTGTGTGTGTGTGTGTGTCCAGTGTGAGTGAGTGTGTGTGTCCAGGGTGAGTTTTTGTGTGTGTCCTGTGTGTGTGTCCAGTGTGTGTGTGTGTGTGTGTGTGTGTGTGTGTGTGTGTGTGTGTGTGTGTGTGTGTGTGTGTGTGTGTTTGTGCAGTGTGTGTGTGTGTCCAGTGTGTTTGTGTGTGTCCAGTGTGTGTCCAGAATATGTGTGTTTGTGTGTGTCAGTGTTACCATGGTTATTATTTACAGGGACACTGAGGAGTCAACATAAACATTAAACCCTGGATAGAGGGGCTCAGTGAATGTGGTGTAGAAAGTGTACAGGTGGGTCAGTGTGTTAGAGGAGACTCTGTAGAAGGACAGAGTGCCG
>NW_028162839.1:7500-75000 GCF_964263955.1 Coregonus lavaretus
GATGTAATCACTGCAGGTAAGGAATATGGGACCAAATACTAAACTTATGACTACTTTAATACAATATAAGTGAATATGTCCAAATTATTACGACTTTTTCAAATGGGAGAACTAGACACATAAAGTGCTTTCATTTCTAAACAGTAACACAGATATGTATGAAAATATCCTCAAATAAAAGGTGACATTATATACTGTCACCTAATATGAAACATTATATCTGAAATCCAAAATGCTGGAGCATAGCACCAAATGTAAAACTGTAAGCTTCACTGTCCAAACACATATGGTATGGACAATGTGTGCCTGGTAAACACATGTGGATATGTTGAACAGTTATCACTTGTTGACCAACTACAGGAATACTGACCTCAGAGTCTCCAGTTTACAGTGGGGATTCCCCAGTCCAGCAGAGAGCAGCTTCACTCCTGAATCCTTCAGGTCATTGTTACTCAGATCCAGCTCTCTCAGGTGTGAGGGGTTTGACTTCAGAGCTGAGACCAGAGAAGCACAGCCTTCCTCTGTGACTCCACAGCCTGACAGCCTGACAAAGAGATCATCATGATTTCACAAACACACTGTTAATTTAACACCAGTAGTGTAGAAGGACAATGGCAGATGCATTTCGTTTATTCTCTTAAACAACATATAGATTCATCTTCCGTCTCCTAGAATTGTATGGTCATATTGTTATACTAATGTGAACACCAATGCACTGATTCAGTACGTTTTTCTATTTAATATTATATATTATATACATATTATAATACATATATTTCTCTAAACTGAATATTTCTTCCTGATGATTAGTACTTAAATGTCATTTTATGTACTCACAGAGCAGCTCTGGAGGCTTTGACCACTGGCAGCAGCCTCAGAAGACCTTCCTCTGATCTGGTGTATTTCTTCAGGTCAAACACATCCAGCTCCTTTTCTGAAGTCAGCAACACAAAGACCAGAGCTGACCACTGTGCAGGTGACAGTTCTTCTTCTGAGAGACTTCCTGAGCTCAGGTAGCTTTGGATCTCCTCCACTAGAGTATGGTCATTCAGTTCATTCAGACAGTGGAACAGATTGATGCACCTCTCTGGAGATGGATTCTTCCTGATCTTCTTCTTGATGTACTTGACTGTTTCTTCATGGCTCTGTGAGCTGCTTCTTGTCTTTGTCAGTAGACCTCGTAAGTGCTTCTGATTGGACTCCAGTGAGAGGCCCAGAAGGAAGCGGAGGAAAAGGTCCAGCTTTCCCGTCTCACTTTGTAAGGCTATATCCACAGCACTCTTGTAGACTGTAACTTTATGCTTCTGTCTGATCCTCACAGAAAAGTTGCTGGACGTTGATTGAGGTTCGGCCATTAGATTCTCATTGTTGTTGAAGAATGAGAGGAACACATATACAGCAGCCAGAAACTCCTGAATGCTCAGATGCACGAAGCAGTACACCTTGTCCTGGTTCAGCACACAATCCTCTTTAAAGAGCTGAGTGCACAATCCTGAGTACACTGAGGCTTCATTGACATCAATGCCAGCCTCTTTCAGGTCTTCTTCATAGAAAATCAGATTGCCATTCACAAGCTGTTGAAAAGCCAGTTTTCCCAGTGACAGAATGCTCTCTTTATTCCAGTGTGGACCTGTCTCTTCTTTCCCAAGATACTTTTCATTCTTCTGTTTGGTATGAAACACCACAAGGTGTGAGTACATCTCAGTCAGAGTCTTGGGCATCTCTTCTGTCTTATGTTTCAGCATGTGTTCAAGGACTGTTGCAGAAATCCAACAGAAGACTGGAATGTGGCACATGATGTGGAGGCTCCTTGATGTCTTTATGTGGGAGATGATTCTGCTGGCCAGGTCCTCATCACTGAATCTCTTCCTGAAGTACTCCTCCTTCTGTGGGTCATTGAACCCTCGTACCTCTGTCACCTGGTCAACACACCCTGAAGGGATCGTATTGGCTGCTGCAGGTCGGGTAGTTATCCAGAGGAGAGCAGAGGGAAGCAGATTTCCCTTGATGAGATTTGTCAGCAGAACATCCACTGAGGTTGACTCTGTGACGTCCCAACAGATCTTGTTCTTCTGGAAGTCTAGGGGCAGTCGGCACTCATCCAGACCATCAAAGATGAACATAACTTTGTACTTGTCGTAGTTGGAGATTCTTGATTCTTTGGTTTCCATTGAGAAGTGATTGAGAAGTTCAATGAAAGTGTGTTTTTCCCTTTTCATCAAATTCAGCTCCCGAAAAGGGAATGAAAATACAAATTGGACATCCTGATTTGCTTTTCCTTCAGCCCAGTCCAGAATGAACTTCTGCACAGAGACTGTTTTTCCAATGCCAGCGACTCCCTTGGTCAGCACAGTTCTGATAAGTTTGTCTTGTCCAGCTAAGGGTTTGAAGATGTCGTTACATTTGATTGCAGTCTCTGGTCTTGCTTGTTTCCTGGTTGTTGTCTCAATCTGTCTCAGCTCATGTTCATTATTGACCTCTCCTGTTCCACCCTCTGTGATGTAGAGCTCTGTGTAGATCTTATTGAGAAGTGTTGGGTTTCCTTGTTTAGCGATCCCCTCAAATACACATTGAAACTTCTTCTTTAGATTAGATTTGAGTTCACGTTGGCAAATCACAGCAAGCTCATCTGAATGAAGAAATAACACAGAGGATATTAATATTACGTCTGTTTTAATGCCTACAGTATTGTTGGTCTGTGTTATAAAGTTTGAAGAGGTCGCTAGGTGTTGTGTTAAGGCTGCTACAATATCATTGAGTAACACAGCTACTTTAGCAGTACTTTAGCTACAGCTTTTAAATGTTCGTTCTAAAACAGAATTCAACATGAGGCAGACAGCTCTTACTTTTCTCCAGTGTGTCAGCAAGCTCCTTCTGGTTCATTTTCCTCAGGACGTGCAGTGTGATCTTCAGAGCCCCCTCTCTGGCACTGCTCTCCTGCTTCTCATCTTCAGCATCCACCACTTCCTTATCCTGCTTCTGACTCTCAAAGCCTTCTGGGAGTTCTGGACTAAGAATCCTCTTGAACATCTTCAGCTCGTTCTTCACAAATGTCATAATATTCTCTTCAAGCAACTGAAATAAATCAAGTAAATAAGTTAAGCAAGAGACTAAATGCTTTCTCATTAACATATTAATGAATGATTGACAGATCAACTTTACTTGAGGTAAACTAAAGAAGAACAGCGCCGGAGAAGATGGCTGCCGTTTTACAGCCCTCTAACCAATTGTACTATTATGTGTGTTTTTCCGCGTTATTTGTAATTTATTTTGTACATAATGTTTCTGCCATCGTCTCTTATAACCAAAGAGAGCTTCTGGATATCAGGACAGCGATTACTCACCTCGCATTGGACAAAGATTTTTTCTTCAACGAGGCGTTCGCGAAGGATATCCTACAGACACCCGACAAGGCCCAGATCCCCGTCATTCGCGTGAGGAAGAGACGGAGATATCGCGGACGCAGATCCGGGTGCCTTGTAAGGATCCGACGGCGAGCGAGTAAACTGCCTCTCCCATCAATCCTATTAGCCAACGTTCAATCTTTTGAGAATAAAATTGACGATTTAAGATTACGGTTATCCTACCAACGGGACATTAAAAACTGTAATATCTTATGTTTCACGGAGTCGTGGCTGAACGACAACAATGATAACATTCAGCTAGCAGGCTATACGCTACATCGACAGGACAGAACGGCTGACTCTGGTAAGACAAGGGGTGGCGGTCTGTGTATATTTGTAAACAACAGCTGGTGCACAAAATCAAACGCTAAGGAAGTCTCGAGGTTTTGCTCGCCTGAGGTAGAGTATCTTATGATAAGCTGTAGACCACACTATTTACCAAGAGAGTTTTCATCTATATTTTTCATAGCTGTCTATTTACCACCACAAACCAATGCTGGCATTAAGATTGCACTGAATGAGCTGTATAAGGCCATTAATCAACAGGAAAACGCTCATCCAGATGCAGCGCTACTAGTAGCCGGGGACTTTAATGCAGGGAAACTTAAATCCGTTCTACCTAATTTCTACCAGCATGTTAAATGTGCAACCAGAGGGAAAAAAAACTCTAGACCACCTTTACTCCACACACAGAGACGCATACAAAGCTCTCCCTCGCCCTCCATTTGGCAAATCTGACCATAACTCTATCCTCCTGATTCCTGCTTATAAGCAAAAACTGAAGCAGGAAGCACCAGTGATTCGGTTAATAAAAAAGTGGTCAGATGACGCAGATGCTAAGCTACAGGACTGTTTTGCTAGCACAGACTGGAACATGTTCCGGGATTCTTCAGACAGCATTGAGGAGTACACCACATCAGTCACTGGCTTCATCAATAAGTGCATCGATGATGTCGTCCCCACAGTGACCGTACGTACATACCCCAACCAGAAGCCATGGATTACAGGAAACATCCGCACTGAGCTAAAGGGTAGAGCTGCCGCTTTCAAGGAACAGGACTCTAACCCGGACGCTTATAAGAAATCCCGCTATGACCTCCGACGAACCATCAAACAGGCAAAGAGTCAATACAGGTCTAAGATTGAATCATACTACACTGGCTCTGACGCTCGTCGGATGTGGCAGGGCTTGAAAACTATTACAGACTACAAAGGGAAGCACAGCCGCGAGCTGCCCAGTGACACAAGCCTACCAGACGAGCTAAACCACTTCTATGCTCGCTTCGAGGCAAGCAACACTGAAGCATGCATGAGAGCACCAGCTGTTCCGGACGACTATGTGATCACGCTCTCCGTAGCCGATGTGAGTAAGACTTTTAAGCAGGTCAACATTCACAAGGCCGCAGGGCCAGACGGATTACCAGGACGTGTACTCCGAGCATGTGCTGACCAACTGGCAAGTGTCTTCACTGACATTTTCAACATGTCCCTGACTGAGTCTGTAATACCAACATGTTTCAAGCAGACCACCATAGTCCCCGTGCCCAAGAACTCTAAGATAACCTGCCTAAATGACTACCGACCCGTAGCACTGACGTCTGTAGCCATGAAGTGCTTTGAAAGACTGGTCATGGCTCACATCAACAGCATAATCCCAGAAACCCTAGACCCACTCCAATTTGCATACCGCCCCAACAGATCCACAGATGATGCAATCTCTATCGCACTCCACACTGCCCTTTCCCACCTGGACAAGAGGAACACCTACGTGAGAATGCTATTCATTGACTACAGCTCAGCATTCAACACCATAGTGCCCTCTAAGCTCATCACTAAGCTAAGGATCCTGGGACTAAACACCTCCCTCTGCAACTGGATCCTGGACTTCCTGACGGGCCGCCCCCAGGTGGTAAGGGTAGGTAACAACACATCTGCCACACTGATCCTCAACACGGGGGCCCCTCAGGGGTGCGTGCTCAGTCCCCTCCTGTACTCTCTGTTCACCCATGACTGCATGGCCAGGCACGACTCCAACACCATCATTAAGTTTGCCGACGACACAACAGTGGTAGGCCTGATCACCGACAACGATGAGACAGCCTATAGGGAGGAGGTCAGAGATCTGGCCGTGTGGTGCCAGAACAACAACCTCTCCCTCAACGTGACCAAGACAAAGGAGATGATTGTGGACTACAGGGAAAAAAAGAGGACTGAGCACGCCCCCATTCTCATCGACGGGGCTGTAGTGGAACAGGTTGAGAGCTTCAAGTTCCTTGGTGTCCACATCACCAACGAACTATCATGGTCCAAACACACCAAGACAGTCGTGAAGAGGGCACGACAAAGCCTATTCCCCCTCAGGAGACTAAAAAGATTTGGCATGGGTCCTCAGATCCTCAAAATATTCTACAGCTGCACCATCGAGAGCATCCTGACTGGTTGCATCACCGCCTGGTATGGCAACTGCTTGGCCTCTGACCGTAAGGCACTACAGAGGGTAGTGCGTATGGCCCAGTACATCACTGGGGCAAAGCTCCCTGCCATCCAGGACCTCTATACCAGGCGGTGTCAGAGGAAGGCCCTCAAAATTGTCAAAGACTCCAGCCACCCTAGTCATAGACTGTTCTCTCTGCTACCGCACGGCAAGCGGTACCGGAGTGCCAAGTCTAGGTCCAAAAGACTTCTCAACAGCTTCTACCCCCAAGCCATAAGACTCCTGAACAGCTAATCATGGCTACCCGGACTATTTGCACTGCCCCCCCACCCCATCCTTTTTACGCTGCTGCTACTCTGTTAAGTATTTATGCATAGTCACTTTAACTCTACCCACATGTACATATTACCTCAACTAGCCGGTGCCCCCGCACATTGACTCTGCAACGGTACCCCCCTGTATATATAGCCTCCCTACTGTCACTTTATTTTACTGTATATATAGCCTCCCTACTGTCACTTTATTTTACTTCTGCTCTTTTTTTCTCATAACTTTTTTTGTTGTTGTTTTATTCTTACTTTTTTTGTTTAAAATAAATGCACCGTTGGTTAAGGGCTGTAAGTAAGCATTTCACTGTAATGTCTGCACCTGTTGTATTCGGCGCATGTGACCAATAAAATTTGATTTGATTTGATTTAAAAGAAATGTACATAACAGGACCACATACACTGAATATGGAGGCCAGGTCTGTTTGATGACTCTGGGAAGACTGACCACTGAGAATCTCTGACTCTGATCTCTCCTTTTGGTTTCTGTGGACAAAACATCAGATTACATTTCCTCATCCAGGGAGTGCACACACACACACACACACACACACACACACACACACACACAAACACACACACACACACACACACACAGGGAGGGAATGTTGTGTTAGTTTAATATTGTTTCAGGACTATGAAAATGGAAAAAAGGATTGGCCTATGGATTATGAAAACAACAAAAATGAATGGGAAAATGGGAGATGAGAAATGACTAGAGACAGTGTTGTTTAACTCACTGACCATGACCCATGAGTTCTTCTTACCTTTGTTCAGTAGAAAAGTCTCCCTCTCTAAACATTATAGGAGGTTTCATAGACCAGTCACTCTTCATGGACACACAGCTGGGTACAGGGGAGGCTGGTCTCTCCTGCTTGATTGGACTTCAACAAAACAGAGACAAACATTACATCTCTCATCTACTCTGAGCTCAGATGGGGAATCATGAGAAGAGTTTCATTCCAAAATGCTATATATCCATTTTCAGAAATGTCGGTAAATTAGCTTTTATTGTTTGAATAAATTATGAAAGAGATTGGTGTGTTTCTTCACTATCAATCATGGCTTGGGATTGTTCAATGACAGACATGTATTTGTTTAAAATCTATCACTTGATGGTTTCATTTCAGAGAGACAAATAATCATTTTTTTTTGCAAAATGCTATATATCTGCCTCACTCACAGAGAAATAAGTAGTACTACTAGGTTTTACACTGTAATAATATATATATCTGCCTCACTCTCAGAGAAATAAGTAGTACTGCTAGGTTTTACACTGTAATAATATATATATCTGCCTCACTCTCAGAGAAATAAGTAGTACTGCTAGGTTTTACACAGTAATAATATATCTGCCTCACTCTCAGAGAAATAAGTAGTACTGCTAGGTTTTACACAGTCAAATGTGGCCGACCGGCTCGATTCAATCTTATGTAGCAAAATTAGATTTTTTTTTTTTTTTTTTACATTGGATAAAAGTAGAGACTCAGCTAGAAAAAGGTATATCATACACTACAGTTGAGGAACAATGGGAAAGTAAGTCTGCTTTGAAAGATGATAAACTTGTAACCTCAATTTTGAGAAAATGGTCTTTCAAAGTTTTGGTACACCTACTGGAGAGCTCTTCTTTATCTACAGGGGTGTTACTTTGGCAGATAATGTCACCCATCTAAATAAATAGTATATACTGTGTTCCTGTGGTCCTCTGTAGCTCAGCTGGTAGAGCACAGCGCTTTTAACGCCAAGGTAGTGGGTTCGATCCCCGGGACCACCCATACACAAAAAAAATTATCCACGCATGACTGTAAGTCGCTTTGGATAAAAGCGTCTGCTAAATGGCTTATTATATATATAGTTAACTAAATGTATGGTGTTTTTGGTTTATGTCAGTTTCATTGTTTGTTATGCTATAAATTGTTATGTTATGGTTGTAAGTGGTAAAATTAACTAGAAAATGTCATATTTTGCAATTCTGAGTAATTACTACTTTAGTAAGGATATACTTTATTCAGTAGTACTGCAGTTACTAAATAATTCCAATAGATAGCAGCATAAGACCACAAATGACATTTCAGAAGGTTAGTTTAGTTTTCTCCCTGGATACACCACCACTCCCCCTCACAGGAAAACTCCTGCACACGCTTTTTACTGTCCCTTTCCACACTGCTAACGCAAGAGGAACGACTGAAAAAGCATTTAACAGATTACTGTGAAATAATATAATGATGATTCATGTTTATTATTACCTGTTTTATGCTCATGTTTTGAAATTATACTTCATTACTATAACGATTATCAATAAGCCTGAACATTAATTTAGTCACCTCTGGTCGAGAAAAATGTATTTTCCTAGTACATTCATTGTCAGATTCATCAACCAGCAGCGAGCACTCTGCCTTCTAGCACAAGCGAGGGGCATGTTGAGGTACATTTGCTAACTGGGAGGGTTGCATGATGTAATTTATTGGTGGGCTGGAAGACGCACTCTTGTCTTTTCTATTCCGAGGTTGTTTAATCGATATTTTAGATGTTTAAAAATGCATGTATACTAGGGTTGAGGTTGGAGCATCTGACTAGTGATTATTTACCCGGGGTTCAACACCTACTATAGTCACTATTTAATTGCTCTTCCAAAAGCATCACAGGCCTAATACGAGATATATCGCTTACTAAAGTAATGAGTGACCATTTTAGAAAATCATGGGACATATAGTATTTGGTTGCATGCTATTTTATGTCAATCATATTGCTGCTTCTAGCTTATAACTGATGCTTCGTGGTCTTATGCAGCAATCTATTGGAAATATTTAGCAATTAAAAGTTATTAAGTCACGTACAGACGTTGGTGAGGCAGCTGAGAAATAAAGTGTATTAGATCAGTCACAAACCTGCCCCACGCCAATTGCTGGACTTTCACACAGAGGTTACTAGGTCACCCAATTCAAACCACATTTGAAAAATAAAACAAATGTGTCTTGGAATTATACATATAATAAAATAACAACAAAATAATCAAAACGCTATTTAATAATATAATTGTATTTACTATGATAATATTATTACTAAAATAGTTTCTAAAAGTGTTCTAGGCTACCCTACCCTAGAATTAGGGGTTAGTGTTACGGCTAAAATAGGTTATAAGTAGGGTAAGAGTTTCTCTATAGCACTTTGTGACATCTGCTGGTGTAAAAAGGACTTTATAAATACATTTGATAGATTGTTAGGTTTAGGGTTTATATGGCAAAAAACAGTATGGGTTTATGGCACTCTTGCGCCTCCTTGTGGCCGTATGTGGATACTACATAACTCATTCATTAGATTTACGTCATTTAGCAGACGCTCTTATCCAGAGCGATTTACAGTTAGTGAGTGCATACATTATTTATTTATTTTTTCATACTGGCCCCCCGTGGGAAGCGAACCCACGGGTCTCCCGGTCGCGGCCGGCTACGACAACAAGGATCTCTAGTGGCACTAGACCACTGCACCACTCGGGAGACCTGACACTTCATGACACTTGCTAGGCTCATAATCTGAGGTAGCAACTGCGTCAGATCTACAAATCCATTCGCTAGACCACCCGATTAGACAACAATCACCCCATTATACCCATTTGGTTTGCAACTCAGTGAACCTGGGCAGCATTCACTCAATTCCATGCCTACAAACTAACTACTGTAACCTTGTTAATATAAGTTACCTGAGGTAAACCTACAGGGTTAACGCTCACCAAGTAGCTGTAACCTTGTTAATAATAAGTTACCTGAGGTAAACCTACAGGGTTAACGCTCACCAAGTAACCGTAACCTTGTTAATAATAAGTTACCTGAGGTAAACCTACAGGGTTAACGCTCACCAAGTAGCCGTAACCTTGTTAATTATAAGTTACCTGAGGTAAACCTACAGGGTTAACGCTCACCAAGTAGCCGTAACCTTGTTAATAATAAGTTACCTGAGGTAAACCTACAGGGTTAACGCTCACCAAGTAGCCGTAACCTTGTTAATAATAAGTTACCTGAGGTAAACCTACAGGGTTAACGCTCACCAAGTAGCTGTAACCTTGGTAATAATAAGTTACCTGAGGTAAACCTACAGGGTTAACGCTCACCAAGTAGCCGTAACCTTGTTAAT
Source organism: Coregonus lavaretus (assembly GCF_964263955.1). Lineage (NCBI taxonomy): Eukaryota > Metazoa > Chordata > Actinopteri > Salmoniformes > Salmonidae > Coregonus > Coregonus lavaretus. The sequence goes on from NW_028162839.1 coordinate 17,796, forward strand.
AATCAGTTACCTGAGGTAAACCTACAGGGTTAACGCTCACCAAGTAGCCGTAACCTTGTTAATAATCAGTTACCTGAGGTAAACCTACAGGGTTAACGCTCACCAAGTAGCCATAACCTTGTTAATAATAAGTTACCTGAGGTAAACCTACAGGGTTAACGCAGGCAGGTCTCATTGATAACAATAGTGAAGCTGGCATTGTGACGCAGAACAATGGGCTGGGAATAGAACGTTCTGAAGGCGAGTCGGTGTCACGGAGCTCAATAGAACTAATAGGAGCTGGTAGGGTGAAAAATACCCTAAAATAAGGCCTGTTTTTTCGCAATCACTTCATAACCAGGGACAGAAGGTAATATTATGAAACTGGGCTCCATGGCGGATGCAATTAACTAATTTTATCAGAAATAAAGGTTGTAAAAAATGTCACTTGAGGCGCCCCGAAAATAATATTCAAAAGTTCAGTCCTTGGACACAGAGGGGTTAAACACTAAAGTTACCGTCCATCTAGTGAAGAGAGGAGAACCGGACAGAGGGAGCGTAGGAAGCCAGCGTCCGTCAACTAGAGAGAGGGAGAAGCCCTCCACGGTATTTAACAGGTGGAAGAAACAACCAGGGAGCTCCATCGGTCCACAAGAAATGCAGGCAGCCGGTGATGATGTAGTGGTAGCTAGGATAACTAGGATGCTGCTAGTAGAGTAGCTAGCTTAGCTAGCTGTACCGACTAGCTTGGCTAGCTAGCAGGTCATTCGTCTGTCCCTCGAGGATGATGACGAATCCGGTGAACCACAAGATGAAACAAGGATAGCGAGTGAAAAGGATCTGGCTACACTCATACTGTCACTGACCAAAAAGCAAATTGAACAATAAACTTCGGCGTCTCAACACTGTAACAAACTCCGTCGTTATTCCCCAACATCACCTCAGTCCACTCTGCGCGTAACTGGACAATATGCTTGGCGCCAAACCGTAAGTGGACGCGGACAGTTCCAGAACGCGGACATGAGCAGAGCAACACAATAAACTAAACCAAGTCTTTACAGTCGGGTACATTAGTAATATTCATTTTTATTATTATTATGTGTAACCCTCTCACCAGGCTCGAATTTGACTCTCACGATATTACCTTATTTAGAATATCTGAACAGCATGGGATATTAGGTGAGAAGGACATCTCCAATAAGAATCCCTATTGTAAACTTGCTAGGGTGAATGACAAATAGGGTATTAACTTCAGATAGAATGATTATAGACTTGGTTATTGTTATAAGGATATGCTTTCCCATGCATTAAATGAAACTGAAACAGTAAATGACTCCACCAATACAACAGACATAAGGTTCAAGATCTATATTAATCAAATGTTCAATGTATCACATCAAAAGAAATAAAAATTATAAACCCCAATGATTTTTCCACAACTCATGTCCAAATTATTTGCAAGCTTGCTTAAACCCTGGGCGCGCGTTGGATCTCATAAAAAAATGACGACATACATAAAGTCCCGAAGTCCACCACACATTTGTAGTTACTCACTACTTGTAGATAATGCCTCAGCAAAATATAGTAGTTCCGTGCAGGTGTCCTCACAAGATCCACAGCGAACACAGCTATCAATGCACACTCGGTAGCAGCAACAGACATCCGTTGGAAACCCGAACTCGTTGATCGTCACAAGCAACTCTCTCCAAGTCTTGCAGGATGCTAGGCTAACCTCTAGGATGTCGAATGTCTCCACAATGCGACGGCAGCTTCAGTCTCCACTTGGTCTTTCTTAACTAAATAATAAACACTCTCTTATAGAAATAAAATCAGGATTTCCCTTAAAAAAAACTCTGTAGGTATGGTTTTGTTCTCTCTTTATCGTTTCCTTTGGTCGTTTTTCCTTCACCAACCCCACTAACGTCTCTCCTCTCCCTTCTTTCAACCTTTCCCTCTCTTTTCTTTCCCAGCAACCAGTCCACTCTCCCATTGGCCACAACTTAACAAGTTACCTCATTGGTCAAAACTTTAACGAGATACGTGGGAAATAGAGTCTGGTGTCCATATGGGAGAGTGGACTACCTATTCAGTAAACCAACCTATTCACTTGTACATTTTTTTTTAAACATTGCTTCAAAAGAAATGCATTAATGACATTACAAATCAGGAGCTATTCGATCACCTTTTAAATCTAATACCAATGAATTATAACAAATAAACTCTATACTTGGTTTTAGCAAGGTATTACATATGTAAAACAAAAATTCGTTGTTTTTTAAAACAATATTTTGAGATCTGGGCCCATATCCACAAAGCGTCTCACAGTAGAAAATTGGTCCTCTCTCTCCCCAGACAGACTCATTTTAGACCACTAACCCCTAAACAGAGATACAGCATGTTGGCAGGGCCCCCCTCCTCTCTCTCCCAGACATACTCATTTTAGAGGCAGGGCCCCCCTCCTCTCTCTCCCCAGACAGACTCATTTTAGACCACTAACCCCTAAACAGAGATACAGCATGTTGGCAGGGCCCCCCTCCTCTCTCTCCCAGACAGACTCATTTTAGAGGCAGGGCCCCCCTCCTCTCTCTCCCAGACAGACTCATTTTAGACCACTAACCCCTTAACAGAGATACAGCATGTTGGCAGGGCCCCCCTCCTCTCTCTCCCCAGATAGACTCATTTTAGACCACTAACCCCTAAACAGAGATACAGCATGTTGGTTGTGGTTAACACAATGACAACTAATTCTTGAATGTACATCTGCCGCTCTCTCAGATAAATAAGTAGTACTGCTAGGTTTTACACAGTCAAATGTAACATTTTTTTATAAATAATAATATGCCATTTAAAATTATGCTTCAAATGAAAACAGAGATGACTGCATTACAATATAAACAGTAGGCTACAGGCCTATTTCAATCATATTGAAATATATTCAATGTTCAATATATTTAGTTTTATTTTGCTACTTGTAGACTACGGTCTGTAATTTCTCTCAATATATTTCATGATGTGTAGCCTAACACGTGCCCAATGATGTACCAAATCTGTGATTTAGAATAAGCCGCCTCAATATTTGCAGCCGTAGGTGGTAATATCTCTCTAGGAGCTGATCTGTCATCAGTATTGGGAACTAATTATAATGTTAAGGAAAGATTTTAATGGAGAAAACTGATCTGAGAGCAGCGGTCCCCTTCTTTTGATCCTATCAGTATCGATACATGCTCCACCGGACGTGATACCTTGTCATTCTGCTGATCCAGTTTCTGCTATGGAACTCTGACCTGTTCACCGGACGTGTGACCTTGTCCCGAACCTGCTGTTTCGCCCCTGTCTCTCTCTCCCTCTCCTTCTCTCTCTCTACAACACCTGCTGTCTCAACCTCTGAATGCTTGGCTATGAACAGCCAACTGACATTTACTCCTGAGGTGCTGACGTGTTGCACCCTCTATAACCACAGTGATTATTATTTGACCCTGCTGGTCATCTATGAACATTTGAACATCTTGAAGAACGATCTGGCCTTAATGGCCATTTCCTCTTATAATCTCCCCCCAGCACAGCCAGAAGAGGACTGGCCTCCCCTCAGAGCCTGGTTCCTCTCTAGGTTTCTTCCTAGGTTCCTGCCTTTCTAGGGAGTTTTTCCTAGCCACCGTGCTTCTACATCTGCATTGCTTGCTCTTTGGGGTTTTAGACTGGGTTTCTATATAAGCACTTGGTGACAACTGCTGATGTAGAAAATGTCTTCTGGGAACGCATATGAAGCAGACCAGGCCAGGGTTTGGGGTTTAAGAAGTCAATGAGAGGTAAAAATGACTTCCTTAGTTGTTAATTTTGAAAATGTTCTGTCTTAAGTAGTTTAACAAACGGACACATTTTCATGTTAGTCATAAACAACTTTATATTGAAAAAGTGCCTTTGATTTGACGGCCTGCACATGTGCAGTTCGGCACAAGACGACCATTAGACCCAATGACGTACAGTGGGGAGAACAAGTATTTGATACACTGCCGATTTTGCAGGTTTTCCTACTTACAAAGCATGTAGAGGTCTGTAATTTTTATCATAGGTACACATCAACTGTGAGAGACGGAATCTAAAACAAAAATCCAGGAAATCACATTGTATGATTTTTAAGTAATTCATTTGCATTTTATTGCATGACATAAGTATTTGATCACCTACCAACAAGTAAGAATTCCGTCTCTCACAGACCTGTTAGTTTTTCTTTAAGAAGCCCTCCTGTTCTCCACTCATTACCTGTATTAACTGCACCTGTTTGAACTCGTTACCTGTATAAAAGACACCTGTCCACACACTCAATCAAACAGACTCCAACCTCTCCACAATGGCCAAGACCAGAGAGCTGTGTAAGGACATCAGGGATAAAATTATAGACCTGCACAAGGCTGGGATGGGCTACAGGACAATAGGCAAGCAGCTTGGTGAGAAGGCAACAACTGTTGGCGCAATTATTAGAAAATGGAAGAAGTTCAAGATGACGGTCAATCACCTTCGGTCTGGGGCTCCATGCAAGATCTCACCTCGTGGGGCATCAATGATCATGAGGACGGTGAGGGATCAGCCCAGAACTACACGGCAGGACCTGGTCAATGACTTGAAGAGAGCTGGGACCACAGTCTCAAAGAAAACCACTAGTAACACACTACGCCGTCATGGATTTAAATCCTGCAGCGCACGCAAGGTCCCCCTGCTCAAGCCAGCGCATGTCCAGGCCCGTCTGAAGTTTGCCAATGACCATCTGGATGATCCAGAGGAGGAATGGGAGAATGTCATGTGGTCTGATGAGACAAAAATAGAGCTTTTTGGTCTAAACTCCACTCGCCGTGTTTGGAGGAAGAAGAAGGATGAGTACAACCCCAAGAACACCATCCCAACCGTGAAGCATGGAGGTGGAAACATCATTCTTTGGGGATGCTTTTCTGCAAAGGGGACAGGACGACTGCACCGTATTGAGGTGAGGATGGATGGGGCCTTGTATCGCGAGATCTTGGCCAACAACCTCCTTCCCTCAGTAAGAGCATTGAAGATGGGTCGTGGCTGGGTCTTCCAGCATGACAACGACCCGAAACACACAGCCAGGGCAACTAAGAAGCATCTCAAGGTCCTGGAGTGGCCTAGCCAGTCTCCAGACCGAACCCAATAGAAAATCTTTGGAGGGAGCTGAAAGTCCGTATTGCCCAGCGACAGCCCCGAAACCTGAAGAATCTGGAGAAGGTCTGTATGGAGGAGTGGGCCAAAATCCCTGCTGCAGTGTGCGCAAACCTGGTCAAGACCTACAGGAAACGTATGATCTCTGTAATTGCAAACAAAGGTTTCTGTACCAAATATTAAGTTCTGCTTTTCTGATGTATCAAATACTTATGTCATGCAATAAAATGCAAATTAATTACTTAAAAATCATACAATGTGATTTTCTGGATTTTTGTTTTAGATTCCGTCTCTCACAGTTGAAGTGTACCTATGATAACAATTACAGACCTCTACATGCTTTGTAAGTAGGAAAACCTGCCAAATCGGCAGTGTATCAAATACTTGTTCTCCCCACGGTATTTCTGCGCATGAGCTTCAAATGAAATCAAATTGTATTTCTCACATGCGCCGAATACAACAGTGGTACACTTTACCGTGAAATGCTTACTTACGAGCCCTTTCCCAACAATGCAGAGTTAAAAAGTCACAAAAATTATCTAAATAAAAAAGGAAATAGTAACATAATAAAATAACAATAAGGTAGTTGAGGTAATTTAGGAAATATGTACGTAGGGGTAAAATGACTAGGCAATCAGGATTACATCTCCTCATCCAGGGAGTACACACACACACTCACTGACAGACACACACACACTCACACACACACAGGGAATGTTGTGTTTGTTTAATATTGTTTCAGGACTGTGAAAATGGAAAAAAGGATTAGCCTATGGATTATGAAAACAACCAAAATAAATGGGAAAATGGGAGAGGAGAAATGACTAGAGACAGTGTTGTTTAACTCACTGACCATGACCCATGAGTTCTTCTTACCTTTGTTCAGTAGAAAAGTCTCCCTCTCTAAACTTCATAGGAGGTTCCATAGACTGGCCACTCTTCATGGACACACAGCTGGGTACAGGGGAGGCTGGTCTCTCCTGCTTGATTGGACTTCAACACAACAGAGACAAACATTACATCTCTCATCTACTCTGAGCTCAAATGGGGAAACATAAGAAGAGTTTCATTCCAAAATGCTATATATACATTTTCAGAAATGTTCGTAAATTAGCTTCTATTGTTTAAAGAAATTATCAAATAAATGGTTGTGTTTTTTCACTAGCTAATCATGGCAGGGTTCAATAACAGACATGTGTTTCTTTAAAATCGATCAATTAATGGCTTCATTTTAGAGAGACAAATGTTTTTTTTTTGCAAAATGCTATATATCTGCCTCACTCTCAGAGAAATAAGTAGTACTAATAGATTTTACACAGTTAAATGTAACAAATAACTACATTTTTAATAAAGAACTGTAGAAATGATACACTTATGACATCAATATTTAAATATATTTAAAAAAATAATAATAAATACAGTAATATGAGATCTGTATGTAAAACATTTAACATTTAATTTTTTAGTCATTTAGTCATTTAACATTTAGCAGATGTTTTTGTCCAGTGCCTGGTATCCCAAAAGCATCTTAAGGCCAAGTTCATCATTAGAACCTTCGTAGGAGCATTGTTAAATCTCTGAGCTGTTTCCCAAAACCATCGTTATTAACGTTGCACTTGAAAACGCTCATATTCTAACACCTGCCTCAGACCACTTGTAGAACAGCCAAGTGTGTCGTTAGATGCTTTTTTGCCCTCCCGCGTCACTTTATACACAGAAGATCTCCGCTAAACATAGAATCACATGGTTTATCCGTCTCTTTGTTATGCTGATAAATTCAGAACAAAGTTGACTACAAATACAAAGTTGCCAATGTCTTTGTAATTGATGCAAACAAGGGACGTATACAAATTTGCTTCAAATGAAAACCGAAATGACTGCATTGAAATATAAACAGTAGGCTATAGGCCTATTTCAATCATATTGAAATATATTCAATGTTCAATATATTTAGTTACAGTGGGGAGAACAAGTATTTGATACACTGCCGATTTTGCAGGTTTTCCTACTTACAAAGCATGTAGAGGTCTGTACTTTTTCTCATAGGTACACTTCAACTGTGAAAGACGGAATCTATAACAAAAATCCAGAAAATCCCATTGTATGATTTTTAAGTAATTAATTTGCATTTTATTGCATGACGTAAGTATTTGATGCATCAGAAAAGCAGAAGTTAATATTTGGTACAGAAACCTTTGTTTGCAATTACAGACATCATACGTTTCCCGTAGGTCTTGACCAGCTTTGCACACACTGCAGCAGGGATTTTGGCCCACTCCTCCATACAGACCTTCTCCAGATCCTTCAGGTTTCGGGGCTGTCGCTGGGCAATACGGACTTTCAGCTCCCTCCAAAGATGTTCTATTAAGTTCAGGTCTGGAGACTGGCTAGGCCACTCCAGGACCTTGAGATGCTTCTTACGGTGCCACTCCCTAGTTGCCCTGGCTGTGTGTTTCGGGTCGTTGTCATGCAGGAAGACCCAACCACGACCCATCTTCAATGCTCTTAATGAGGGAAGGAGGTTGTTGGCCAAGATCTCGCGATACATGGCCCCATCTATACTCCCCTCAATACGGTGCAGTCGTCCTGTCCCCTTTGCAGAAAAGCATCCCCAAAGAATGATGTTTCCACCTCCATGCTTCACGGTTGGTATGGTGTTCTTGGGGTTGTACTCATCCTTCTTCTTCCTCCAAACACGGTGAGTGGCGTTTAGACCAAAGAGCTATATTTTTGTCTCATCAGACCACATGACCTTCTCCCATTCCTCCTCTGGATCATCCAGATGGTCATTGGCAAACTTCAGACGTGCCTGGACATGCGCAGGCTTGAGCAGGGGGACCTTTCGTGCGCTGCAGGATTTTAATCCATGACGGCGTAGTGTGTTACTAATAGTTTTCTTTGAGACTGTGGTCCCAGCTCTCTTCAGGTCATTGACCAGGTCCTGCCGTGTAGTTCTGGGCTGATCCTTCACCTTCCTCATGTTCATTGATGCCCCACGAGGTGAGATCTTGCATGGAGCCCCAGACCGAGGGTGGTTGACCGTCATCTTGAACTTCTTCCATTTTCTAATAATTGCGCCAACAGTTGTTGCCTTCTCACCAAGCTGCTTGCCTATTGTCCTGTAGCCCATCCCAGCCTTGTGCAGGTCTACAATTTTATCCCTGATGTCCTTACACAGCTCTCTGGTCTTGGCCATTATGGAGAGGTTGGAGTCTGTTTGATTCAGTGTGTGGACAGGTGTCTTTTATACAGGTAACGAGTTCAAACAGGTGCAGTTAATACAATTAATGAGTGGAGAACAGCAGGGCTTCTTAAAGAAAAACTAACAGGTCTGTGAGAGCCGGAATTCTTACTGGTTGGTATGTGATCAAATACTTATGTCATGCAATAAAATGCTAATTAATTACTTAAAAATCATACATACAATGTGATTTTCTGGATTTTTGTTTTAGATTCCATCTCTCACAGTTGAAGTGTACCTATGATAAAAATTACAGACCTCTAAATGCTTTGTAAGAAGGAAAACCTGCAAAATCGGCAGTGTATCAAATACTTGTTCTCCCCACTGTATATGTTGCTACTTGTAGGCTACTGTCTCTAATTTGTCTCAATATATTTCATGATGTGTAGCCTAACATGTGCACAATGATGTGCCAAATCTGTGATTTAGTGCATTGTTATTGTGTAAACATTACAATAAACTACCTCAATATTTGCAGCCGTAGGTAGTAATATCTTTCTAGAAGCTGATCCATGGTCAGCATTGTGAAATAATTATAATTATAAGGAAAGATTTTAATGGAGAAAGCTGATCCGAGAGCAGCGCTCCCTTTCTTTCGATCCTATCAGTATCGACACATGCTCCACCGGACGTGATACCTTGTCATGCTGCTGATCCAGTTTCTACTGGTCTGCCTGCGGATCTGGAACTCTGACCTGTTCACCGGACATGCGACCTTGTCCCGAACCTGCTGTTTCGACTCTCTCTCTCTCTCTCTCTCTCTCTCCCTCTCCTTCTCTCTCTCTACAACACCTGCTGTCTTGACCTCTGAATGCTTGGCTATGAACAGCCAACTGACATTTACTCCTGAGGTGCTGACGTGTTGCACCCTCTATAACCACAGTGATTATTATTTGACGCTGCTGGTCATGAACATTTAAAAATCTTGAAGAACGATTTGGCCTTAATGGCCATGTACTCTTATAATCTCCACCAAGCACAGCCAGAAGAGGACTGGCCACCCCTCAGAGCCTGGTTCCTCTCTAGGTTTCTTCCTAGGTTCCTGCCTTTCTAGGGAGTTTTTCCTAGCCACCGTGCTTCTACATCTGCATTGCTTGCTCTTTGGGGTTTAAGACTGGGTTTCTATATAAGCACTTTGTGACAACTGCTGATGTAAAAAATATATTCTGGGAATTCATATGAAGCAGACCAGGCCAGGGTTTGGGGTTTGGAAGTCAATGAGAGGTAAAAATGACTTCCTTAGTTGTTAATTTTGAAAAAGTTCTGTCTTAAGTAGTTTAACAAACTGACACATTTTCATGTTAGTCAAAAACAACTTTATATCGAAGGAGTGCCTTTAATTTGACGGCCTGCACATGTGCAGTTCGGCACAAGACGACCATTAGACCCAATGACGTATTTCTGCGCATGAGCTTCAAATCAAATCAAATTGTATTTCTCCCATGCGCCGAATACAACAGTGGCAAACTTTACCGTGAAATGCTTACTTACGAGTCCTTTCCCAACAATGCAGAGTTAAAAAGTGACATAAATTAGCTAAATAAAAAAAGGAAATTGTTACATAATAAAATAATAATAATGAGCCTATAAGGAGTACTGAGTCAATGTGCAGGGGTACCAGGAAGTTGAGGTAATTGAGATAATATGTACATGTAGGTAGGGGTAAAAGTGACTACACACACACACACACACAAACACACACACACACACACACACACACACACACACACACACACACACACACACACACACACACACACACACACACAGGGAGGGAATGTTGTGTTAGTTTAATATTGTTTCAGGACTATGAAAATGGAAAAAAGGATTAGCCTATGGATTATGAAAACAACAAAAATAAATGGGAAAATGGGAGAGGAGAAATGACTAGAGACAGTGTTGTTTAACTCACTGACCATGACCCATGAGTTCTTCTTACCTTTGTTCACTAGAAAAGTCTCCCTCTCTGAAGAATAGAGGTTGTTCCATAGACCGGTCACTCTTCATGGACACACAGCTGGGTACAGGGGAGGCTGGTCTCTCCTGCTTGATTGGGCTTCAACACAACAGAGACAAACATTACGTCTCTCATCTACTCTGAGCTCAGATGGGGAAACATAACAAGAGTTTCATTCCAAAACGCTATATATCCATTTTCAGAAATGTTCGTAAATTAGCTTCTATTGTTTAAAGAAATTATCAAATAAATGGTTGTGTTTCTCACTATCTAATCATGGCAGGGGGTTGTTCAATAACAGACATGTATTTGTTTAAAATCACTTGATGGTTTATTTCAGACAGACAAATAATGCAGTTTTCTTTGCCAAATGCTATATATCTGTTTCATTCTCAGAGAAATAAGTAGTACAGCTAGGTTTTACACAGTCAAATGTAACAAATAACTACATTTTTAACAAAAATATGTACAAATGTACAAAATTCAATACAGTAATATGAGATCTGTACGTAAAACATTTACATTTTAGTCATTTAGCAGATGTTCTTATACAGGGCCCAGTCTCACAAAAGAATCTTAAGGCTAAGTTTATTGATAGATCATTCGTAGGAACATTGTTAAATCTCTGAGCTGGTTCAAAAAACCGTTGTTATTAACGTTGCACTTGAAAACGCTCATATTCTAACACCTGCCTCAGACCACTCATAGAAAGACTAAGTGAGTTGTGAATCATTAGAAACTTTTTTTGTCCTCCTGCGTCACTTTAAACACAGAAGATCTCCCCTAAGCATAGAATCACATGGTTTATCCGTCTCTCTGTGATGCCGAAACTGGAACTGCTGATCCAGTTTCTACTGGTCTGCCTGCGGATCTGGAACTCTGACCTGTTCACTGGACGTGCGACCTTGTCCCGAACCTGCTGTTTCGACCCTCTCTCCCTCTCCCTCTCCCTCTCCCTCTCCATCTCCCTCTCCCTCTCTCTCTCTACCACACCTGCTGTCTCGACCTCTGAATGCTCGGCTATGAAAAACCACAGTGATTATTATTTGACCCTGCTAGTCATCTATGGCTCCCGAGTGGCGCAGCGGTCTAAGGCACTGAATCTCAATGCTTGAGGCGTCACTGCAAACCCCCTGGTTCGATTCCAGGCTGTATCACAACTGGCTGTGAATGGGAGTCCCATAGGGCGGCGCACAATTGGCCCAGCGGCTTTGGCCGGTGTAGGCCGTCATTGTAAATAAGAATTTGTTCTTAATTGACTTGCCAGGTTAAATAAATCTATGAACACTTTAAAATCTTGAAAAACGATCTGAACTTAATGGCCATATCCTCTTATAATCTCCCCCCAGCACAGCCAGAAGAGGACTGGCCACCCCTCAGAGCCTGGTTCCTCTCTAGGTTTCTTCCTAGGTCCCTGCCTTTCTAGGGAGTTTTTCCTAGCCACCGTGCTTCTACATCTGCATTGCTTGCTCTTTGGGGTTTTAGACTGAGTTTCTATATAAGCACTTTGTGACAACTGCTGATGTAAAAAATGTCTTCTGGGAAGGCATATGAAGCACTGCTAACGCAAGAGGAACGACTGAAAAAGCATTTAACAGATTACTGTGAAATAATATAATGATGTTTATTATTAGCTGTTTTTATGCTCATGTTTTGAAATTACACTTCATTACTATAACGATTATCAATAAGCCTGAACATTAATTTAGTCACCTCTGGTTGAGAAAAACGTATTTTCCTAGTACATTCATTGTCAGATTCATCAACCAGCAGCGAGCACTCTGCCTTCTAGCGCAAGCGAGGGGCATGTTGAGGTACATTTGCTAACCGGGAGGGTTGCATGATGTAATTTATTGGCTGGCTGGAAGACGCACTCTTGTCTTATCTATTCCGAGGTTGTTTACTCCCAATATTTTATAATGCATGTATACTAGGGATGAGGTTAGCGCATCTGACTAGTGATTATTTACCCGGGGTTCAACACCTGCTATAGTTACTATTTAATTGCTCTTCCAAAGGCAACACAGGCCTAATACGAGATATATAGCTAACTAAAGTAATGAGTGACCATTTTAGAAAATCATGGGAGATATAGTCTTTGATTGCATGCTATTTTATGTCAATCATATTGCTGCTTGTAGCCTATAACTGATGCTTCGTGGTCTTATGCTACCATCTATTGGAAATATTTAGCATTACAAGTTATTAATTAACGTACAGACATTAGTGAGGCAGCTGAAAAATAAAGTGTATTTTTCTTGTTAATTCCTTAGATCAGTCTCAAACCTGCCCCACCTATCCCATGGCAATTGCTGGACTTTCACACAGAGGTTACTAGGTCACCCAATTCAAACCATATTAGAAAAATAAAACAAATGTGTCTTATTTATCAAGTGTTCTGCCTTGCAATAATAAATATCATAAAATAACTAATTAAAACAAAAACAACAGCAAAACGCTTTCACAGGTTTTGAGTAACAAAATAATCAAAATGCTATTTAGTACTATAATTGTATTTACTAAGATAATATTATTACTAAAATAGTTTATAAAAGTGTTCTAGGCTACCCTACCCTAGAATTAGGGTTACGGTTAATGCTAAAATAGGTTATACCTAGGGTTAAGGCTAAAATAGGTTATACCTAGGGTTAGAGTTTCTGTATAGCACTTTGTGACATCTGCTGGTGTAAAAAGGGCTTTATAAATACATTTGATTGATTTTAGGTTTAGGGTTTATATGGCAAAAAACAGTATGGGTTTATGGCACTCTTGCTCCTCCTTGTGGCCGTATGTGGGTACTACATAACTCACTCATGACACTTGCTAGGCTCATAATCTGAGGTAGCAACTGCATTAGATCTACAAATCAATGAGCTAGACCACCCGATTAGACAACAATCACCCCATTATATCCATTTGGTTTGCAACTCAGTGAACCTGCGCAGCATTCGCTCAATTCGATGCCTACAAACTAAGATTTCGATGAATATCAAATTACCCAGCAGCCATTTAGAAACAACAAATCTTCAAAAAAATTGTTATTTCTTACTTTAAAAATGTATTCTGGCTGTTTAAATCGGCCACATCTTGAAACAGAGAACAGGGAAGTGTTTTTTTTTAGCTTGTACACTTTTTTCTTAAAACATATATGGTTAACCATGACCAGAAACTGTTTAATGTTTGATGGCTACACGCCAGCCATCGTGTCGCAGACAGTGGCTAACCACAATGTGTATTCAGGTGAACAGTGAGGTGCTCACCAAGTGTCCGTAACAAGTTACCTGAGGTAAACCTACAGGGTTAACGCAGGCAGGTCTCATTGATAACAATAGTGAAGCTGGCATTGTGACGCAGAACAATGGGCTGGGAACAGAATGTTCTGAAGGCGAGTCGGTGTCATGGAGCTCAATAGAACTAATAGGAGCTGGTAGGGTGAAGAATGCCCTAAAATAAGGCCTGTTGTTTCGAGATTACTTCATAACCAGGGACAGAAGGTAATATTATGAAACTGGGCTCCATGGCGGATGCAATGAACTAATTTTATCAAAAATAAACGTTGTAAAAAATGTCACTTGAGGCGCCCCGAAAATAATATTCAAAAGTTCAGTCCTTGGACACAGAGGGGTTAAACACTAAAGTTACCGTCCATCTAGTGAAGAGAGGAGAACCGGACAGAGGGAGCGTAGGCCAGCATCCGTCAACGACAGAGGGAGAAGCCCTCCACGGTATTTAACAGGTGGAAGAAACAACCAGGGAGCTCCATCGGTCCACAAGAAATGCAGGCAGCCGGTGATGATGTAGTGGTAGCTAGGATAACTAGGATGCTGCTGGTAGAGTAGCTAATTAGCTTACCGAGCTGTACCGACTAGCTTGGCTAACTACCAGGTCGTTCGTCTGTCCCTCGCCTCGAGGATGATGACGAATCCGGTGAAACACAAAATGAAACAAGGATAGCGAGTGAAAAGGATCTGGCTACACTCATACTGTCCCTGACCAAAAAGCAAATTGAAGAATAAACTTCGGTGTCTCGACACTGTAACGAATTCCGTCGTTATTCCCCAAGATCACCTCAGTCCACGCTGCGCGTAACTGGACAATATGCTTGGCGCCAAACCGTACGTGGACGCGGACAGTTCTGTACGGGGACGCGGACAGTTTCAGAACGCGGACATGAGCAGAGCCACACAATAAACTAAAAGCAGTCTTTAAAGTCTGGTACATTAGTAATATTCTTTTTTCTTTTAAAAATGTAAAACAAACATTACGTTTTTTTATAACAATACTTTGAGATCTGGGCCCATATCCAAAAAGCGTCTCAGAGTAGAAAATGTGTCGTATAAGTGCTGAGAATAAAGACATTTTAGTCCTACTCTTATGGGTATAAATGAAAGCTATGCATGAAGCCTCTTTATTCATAAGTGTCCCACCTAGTTGGCAGATATTTAGGACACCTCATGAGCTGTACTAACCAGTTAAGATGTACCAGCAGGTGTCTTGATAATGGAAACATGCAGCGAGTCAGTGGTTCCTGTGCAACATGTAATTGCTTTGGAGCAGTGGTGACCTGTCATTCAGGGCAGAGCCCCACCTGTTTAGCAGATGCTCTTACCCAGAGCGATTTACAGTAAGTGCATTCATCTTAAGATAGCTAGGTGAGACAACCAGATAATACAGTCAAATATACAGGATACGAACATTCCATTTCAGCTAAACAATGGATATATAGCGTTCTGCAATAAAAATAATAATAATGATATACATCTAAAATCTATTAATTAAACATCTGAGAACAGTAATATTGAAGGTACCCATAAGCAACCATTTCTGATTAAAAAACACATGTGAAAAATTGTGGAAATAGCATTTAGGAAATAAACTCTTAATAATTCTTAAACAAAATTGTCATCTCACCTCTTAGCTTTGGTGTCATGTTCCCCAGAGAGACTCATTTTAGAGGCAGGGCCCCCCTCCTCTCTCTCCCCAGAGAGACTCATTTTAGACCACTGACCCCTAACCAGAGATCCAACATGTTGGTTGTAGTTAACACAGTAATTCTTGAATGTGAATTGTTATCATTTATTAATTATCTCTTACAAAACATTTACTAACAGACATATCGAAACAGTCAGGTGATTTAATGCAATCACATGAATATGTAGTTGTGACATCTCTTCACCATGGCCATGTCACACACTTATTTGTATTCATTAAAAGTCGGCCATTTATTATTTTTGAATCTGTTCTTTTCTAAACGTATCTGAGAATGTAGACAGAAGGGCTAAAACAGGCTTGATTGATCTGGGGGGGGTCAGTGATCTATACAGAAAGGTTTTTTGCAACAATTAAGAGATGTTATATTATTTAAAGTAGGCTAGGTTATAATGTATAACAGTTTTTTTGTTGTTGTGTAAAGCAGATCAAGGTCTATACCTCAGCAAGTGGCGACCCGTCATTCAGGGCAGGTGGCCTTTCCTGTTTTGCATGTTATTGTGGCATTAATACATGTCACATATCAGTTTGCTAACAATATAAAAAATATATACACTACCAGTCAGTTTTAGAACATATACTCATTCAAGGGTTTTTCTTTATTTTTTACTATTTTCTACATTGTAGAATAATAGTGAAGACATCAAAACTATGAAATAACACATATGGAATCATGTAGTAACCAAAAAAGTGTTAAACAAATCAAAATATATTTTATATTTGAGATTCTTCAAATAGCCACCCTTTGCCTTGATGACAGCTTTGCACACTCTTGGCATTCTCTCAACCAGCGACCCGTCATTAAGGGTAGGTGGCCTTTCCTGTTTTGCATGTTATTTTGGCATTAATACGTGTCACATATCAGCTGGCAAAAAATGAAAAAAAAAAATATATCATTGAGTTAATAAAGCCGCATACAAACATGGTCTCTTTTTTGTTTTCTTGAGTAAGGCAGCTCCAAAATGCAGGTGTTTCAGCCTAGCTCAGTGCTTTCTGTGGTGGTGGGGCAAGCCAGAAGACAATACAGAGCGCTGCGCCGTGATTGGCTCAGTGTTCTGTCACTCATGGGGACACTACGTCACCGCCAAGTCTAAGGGTAGAGCTAGAAAATTCAAGCCCATTGGGTGCTGCCACAGAGTTATATTAGAAGTGCCCATTCAAGAAGGTCATTGGCCACAGATAAAATGACGTCAAATCACATTATATCTACAGTAGCTTTGATTGGACTGATCATGTCAACATCATACTTTCAAAATCTTAGCCAGCAGTCATCATCACGAATCAAGTTGACAATCTACAGGCAAATCCTTTTTAATCCTTGTCATATGAAGAGAAATAATGAAGAGAAATGATAGGACAGCTGTTGGGACTCTGCTGTTGGGACTCTGCTGTTGGGACTCTGCTGTTGGGACTATGCTGTTGGGACTCTGCTGTTGGGACTCTGCTGTTGGGACTCTGCTTTATGTAGGCCCTAGCAGTTTGTGGGCACCGTTTCTCACCGTTATAGTGCAATGAATGTATTGTTTAGTGTTGTGTTGTGGAGTGGCTTTGCTGGCATGCATCCCCCTTTATTTATGTTTTGCCCCACCAAGATTGACATGCTAAAATCACCACTGACCTCAGCTATAGCCTAGATGACCAGCCTAAACCTGTTCAGATCAGTTCCCATAACGTTATAACAGTAACAGTAGCAGGAGCCTAGTCCTGATACAGATGGAGGTCTATACCTCAGCTATAGCCTACATATCCTAGATGACCAGCCTAAACCTGTTCAGATCAGTTCCCATAACGTTACAGGCCTACCAGTAGCAGGACAGAGCTTGTAGCCTAGGCATGGTTTTTTACACACCATTTCCAACAGAGACCATCAGGTTGGTCAGCATGATAAGTGATCATAGCTCAAACCTACTCTGACTATTGAATGCCTGACGTCGACCTAACCTTATAATAGTTTGTAGTTTAGCCTAGACCTACGAGAGTCTGCCCGTCTTTCCTACATATCAACACATTCATCCGACTTCTAATGTTACCGAGAAATACGTGCCACAGTTTCAACAGCCATTGTGTAACTGCGTAGGCTACACACTTACTTTCACGTTCATATGAGGAAATCACATAACTTCTTACAGTCGCTGGTGCAGCCGCCTGTTCTCTTGCAGATGAAGTAGCTTTTATAGGCAACTCATTCAACCAGCCTAAACAACAGTAAATAAAATATGTCAAATGGTCAAAAGTCAATCCTGATATAGCCATGTACATCAAAGAGAGGTGTATTGCTACAGATGTAGGATCTTAATTTTAGCCAGTTTGCTACAGCAGGAAAATAATCCTGCAGCAACAGGACATTTTAATTATTATGGGAATGGCTGGCAGGGATGTAGCTCAGTTGGTAGAGCATGGCATTTGCAACGCCAGGGTTGTGGGTTCGATTCCAGTATAAAAAATACAAATGTATGCACTCGCAATGTATGTAAGTCGCTCTGGATAAGAGCGTCTGCTAAATGACTAAAATGTAAAAAATCACCATGTAGAATTATGTGTACAGATGTAGGATCTTAATTTGATCACCCCCCCACTGCAGAATAACTTTCCCTCAACGCAGTAAATGTAAAACTTGTAGTGTATTTGAGGTTTTAAAAGGCTTCTGAAGTTTGTAATTTCCACTTAGAAATGGCAGACTTGAGTTTCCCTTACTAAAAATGTTTCAACCGCTACAAAAATGTCCATTAATTATATAATTCACATTTCCTGTTGCTGCAGGAATATTTTCCTGCTGTAGCAAACTGGCTCAAATTAAGATCCTACATATGTATGTGCAAATGTACTTGGCGAATAAAGGTGATTCTGATTCTGCAAAGGTTGTCTCTAGATTCCCTTGCTGCTCTGGGGAAATCATGAAATGGATATCATAGTGATTTAAAGTGGGACTGGTTATCTCCAAACTCTGAGGCCATGTCATTTGTTATATTTCACCCAATTGATAAAGGAAGCTAGAAGGCTGAACCCAGAAGACAACTCTAAATAAACACTAACTGATATTATCCTAAAATCCTTTCACTCATATTGTTGTGTCTCTTTGTTCAACGGACGTCGGGTAGCCTGTGATATTAATATTGTAGCAAACAGCGGGGCAGGGCAGTGAACCCAGGTCGCTGGCCAAAACTAGGTTAACCCTATTGCTGCGATGGGAATTGTAACCTGTCTCACACTGCCCCCTATAAAAGCAAGTCTCGTGCTTCGACTACTCAGACCCCTCACACATCCGGGCCATGCATTCTGATAGCCTCACAGACACCATACTACTTCTGACACCAATGTAGCAAACAGCGGGGCAGGGAAGTGAACCCAGGTTGCACTTGTAAAAAGGCAAACAACCTACGCATCGCGCCATTTATGCCAATTGGGTTACTTGGTTGGAATTGCATCATAGTACATGGGAATAATGATGCATTTTATTTAGTAAAGTGGTTTCTTGCATCAAACACAACAACATTTTCAGTCACCTCCTCCTTGTGTGAAGGACAAGTAGATAAACAGGTTAATGTCAAGCTCTGCATGTTTTTTGGAATGTCTCATGGAATGTAGGCTTACATTGAACACCACACATTGGCTGCTACTGTAGGCTGAATGATAGAACAGCTATTTCCACGTTAAATGTTATTGGAGGCCTTTTTTACATTATGATCAAAAAGCCTACTCGGTCTCTGTTAAAACTGTAACTTAAAGTGGGTACAGCCTCAGTGTTCACAGTAAACTCACGCCGGAAGTTGCACAGATCGCTACACTATAGTAGAACTATGATACAATTACATTTATCATACGAAATGTGAAATGTAGAACTATGACGAATGAATATTGATATATTGAATTCACAGGAGGTTGGTGGCACCTTAATTGGGGAGGACGGGCTTGTGGTAATGGCTGGAGCGGAATAGGTGGAATGGTGTCATTAATGTGAGCCGTCCTCCCCTCAGCAACCTCCACTGATTGAATTTGACTTGCCCACGTCCAGTTAGCGCCATTTTGTATGATTAAACTGTCAAGTCATTATATATTTTCCGTTCTGCTGAGAGAGCACCTTCCTGATGACTGGCACTCTGTATATTCTAATGGATGAGGCCTGAGCTGGAATGTGAAGATAACTGAAGCTAACTTTAGAAAACCAGTATATCTAGCTAGCATCATAGTCCACCCCTCAGGCTAAGTTCAGGTTTCAGCATGAGGCAGGCATCAACAGCCGAGTTGTAGACTACAACCTGGGTCGTGTTCATTAGTTTACTCCACAGCCAACAGTTTTAAAATGTTGCATAAACAGTTTACTCCAAACGCTGTACAACATGACCTAAACGGTTTCTGTTGCCAATTGTTTTGCTACGGTGGGCACTAATGAACACACACAACCTGTTTTGAGGAAGTGTAAGTTGTTGTTAGTCTTTCCACAGTATTTATTTGTCTCTCTTTCACACAACATACCTTCCTGAGTGAAAAGCGTTAACAGTAGATTAGAAAGAGAAAATGTTGTTGCTTGATGTGTTTTAAGCCTGTTTTGAGAAGACAAGTCTATAGACCTATGATACAGTACACTCTTAGAAAAAAGAGTTCCAAAAGGGTTCTCTGGCTGTCCCCACAGGTGAACGCTTTTGGGTTCCAGGTAAAACCCTTCTGGCTTCCATGTAGAACCCTCTGTGGAAAGGGTGCTACCTAGTACCAAAAAGGGTTCTACCTAGGACCAAAAATGGTTCTACAAAGGGTTCTCCTATGGGGACAGCCAAAGAACCCTTTTAGATTCTAGATAGTGTAGGAGCGATCACCCTGGGGCACACAGATGGAAACAGAACGTATTCACCCCACGCATCTAATTTATATCCAAAACATTTTAAGGAGAGTAGGCCTATTATAACACTGTCCACAAAACATATCATCAACTATATGAATACACATAACAATATCATCAACTATATTAATACACATAACAATATCATCAACTATATTAATACACATAACAATATCATCAACTATATTAATACACATAACAATATCATAAACTATATTAATACACATAACAATATCATCAACTATATTAATATCATAACAATATCATCAACTATATTAATACACATAACAATATCATCAACTATATGAATACAAAAATCAATATAATCAACTATATTAATACACATAACAATATCATCAACTATATTAATACACATAACAATATCATCAACTATATTAATACACATAACAATATCATCAACTATATGAATACATATAACAATATCATCAACTATATTAATACACATAACAATATCATCAACTATATTAATACACATAACAATATCATCAACTATATTATTACACATAACAATATCATCAACTATATTAATACACATAACAATATCATCAACTATATTAATACACATAATAATATCATCAACTATATTAATACACATAACAATATCATCAACTATATTAATACACATAACAATATCATCAACTATATTAATACACATAACAATATCATCAACTATATAATACATATAACAATATCATCAACTATATTAATACACATAACAATATCATCAACTATATTAATACACATAACAATATCATCAACTATATTATTACACATAACAATATCATCAACTATATTAATACACATAACAATATCATCAACTATATTAATACACATAACAATATCATCAACTATATTAATACACATAACAATATCATCAACTATATTATTACACATAACAATATCATCAACTATATTATTACACATAACAATATCATCAACTATATTAATACACATAACAATATCATCAACTATATTAATACACATAACAATATCATCAACTATATTAATACACATAACAATATCATCAACTATATTAATATCATAACAATCGTCGTCTTACCTTTTATGTGTCTCTCAATAGAAGTAGAGTCTGGAATGATCATTCGGTGGTGGAAAGTTCCTTTAGTTTGTTCTGCTCATTTCCATATCAGGTTCTACCTGTTCTCTCTCCCACTCCCTGTCTCTTTATAGATCTTACAATGTGCCTTGGCATACATTCTACAAGTGTCTGGAACTCTATTGGAGGGATGTGACATCATTCTTCAACGAGAAATTCCATCATTTGGTGTTTTGTTGATGGTGGTGGAAAACTTTGTTTCAGGCACCTCTCCAGAATCTCCCATAAGTGTTCAATTGGGTTGAGACCTGGTGACTGAGACGGCCATGGCACATTTTGAAACATCAGCAAGTTGAGCAGTTTTCGTCACTGAAGCTCCTGCCAAACGTGCCCCAACAATCACCAATTGTTACGCTCTTCCCGAGCAGGGTTGCAGTCTCTCTTCGTTGCAGCTCCTCTCTCCCCAGGGGTAGCAACTCCTCTCTCCCCAGGGGTAGCAGCTCCTCTCTCCCCAGAGGTAACAGCTCCTCTCTCCCCAGGGGTATCAGCTCCTCTCTCCCCAGGGGTAGCAGCTCCTCTCTCCCCAGGGGTATCAGCTCCTCTCTCCCCAGGGGTAGCAGCTCCTCTCTCCCCAGGGGTAGCAGCTCCTCTCTCCCCAGGGGTAGCAGCTCCTCTCTCCCCAGGGGTAACAGCTCCTCTCTCCCCAGGGGTATCAGCTCCTCTCTCCCCAGGGGTAGCAGCTCCTCTCTCCCCAGGGGTAGCAGCTCCTCTCTCCCCAGGGGTAGCAGCTCCTCTCTCCCCATCAATATGTCTTCCTCGTCTTGTCTAGTGTGTCTCTCTCCATCATATCCTATTCTTATGTTGCTGTCTCTGTGTCTTGTCTGGTGTCTCTCTCCATCATATCCTGTTCTTCTGTTGCTGTCTCTGTGTCTTGTCTGGTGTCTCTCTCCATCATATTCTTCTGTTGCTGTCTCTGTGTCTTGTCTAGTGTGTCTCTCTCCATCATATCCTGTTCTTCTGTTGCTGTCTTTGTGTCTTGTCTGGTGTCTCTCTCCATCATATCATATTCTTCTCAAATCAAATCAAATCAAATCAAATTTTATTGGTCACATGCGCCGAATACAACAGGTGCAGACATTACAGTGAAATGCTTACTTACAGCCCTTAACCAACAGTGCATTTATTTTAAACAAAAAAAGTAAGAATAAAACAACAACAAAAAAAGTGTTGAGAAAAAAAGAGCAGAAGTAAAATAAAGTGACAGTAGGGAGGCTATATATACAGGGGGGTACCGTTGCAGAGTCAATGTGCGGGGGCACCGGCTAGTTGAGGTAGTTGAGGTAATATGTACATGTGGGTGGAGTAAAGTGACTATGCATAAATACTTAACAGAGTAGCAGCAGCGTAAAAAGGATGGGGTGGGGGGGGCAGTGCAAATAGTCCGGGTAGCCATGATTAGCTGTTCAGGAGTCTTATGGCTTGGGGGTAGAAGCTGTTGAGAAGTCTTTTGGACCTAGACTTGGCACTCCGGTACCGCTTGCCGTGCGGTAGCAGAGAGAACAGTCTATGACTAGGGTGGCTGGAGTCTTTGACAATTTTGAGGGCCTTCCTCTGACACCGCCTGGTATAGAGGTCCTGGATGGCAGGGAGCTTTGCCCCAGTGATGTACTGGGCCGTACGCACTACCCTCTGTAGTGCCTTGCGGTCAGAGGCCAAGCAGTTGCCATACCAGGCGGTGATGCAACCAGTCAGGATGCTCTCGATGGTGCAGCTGTAGAATGTTGCTGTCTCTGTGTCTTGTCTGGTGTCTCTCTCCATCATATCCTATTCTTCTGTTGCTGTTTCTGTGTCTTGTCTGGTGTCTCTCTCCATCATATCCTGTTCTCCTGTTGCTGTCTTTGTGTCTTGTCTGGTGTCTCTCTCCATCATATCATATTCTTCTGTTGCTGCCTTTGTGTATTGTCTGGTGTTTCTCTTTAGTTTTGCAATCCAAAACGATCAAGGGGATACTGGGGTAGCTTAACAATGTTTTGGACCTCTATAGGGCTGTTGCGGTGACTGTATCACTGCCACACCGGCAGTCATCAGTCATGACCGCAGTCATCAGTCATCAGTCATCAGTCATCAGTCATCAGTCATCAGTCATCAGTCATGACCGCAGTCATCAGTCATTAGTCATCAGTCATCAGTCATCAGTCATCAGTCATGACCGCAGTCAAATTCCACAAGACTGTTGAGTAATCTCTTCTGATGCATCATGCAGCCCATATATGTTTTGATTTCTAAGACATTCTAGGTTTCAGAAGAGTATTATTAGTATTATTATTAATAATAATAGTATCGGGGCCGAGTGAAGAGAAACAATAACAAACAGAGAAAGGTGGGATTATAAATTATTATTAAAAGTGTTCTTGGATTATAAATTATTAATAACATGGTTCTTGGATTATAAATCATTATTAAAATGGTTCTTGGATTATAAATTATTATTAAAATGGTTCTTGGATTATAAATTATTATTAAAATGGTTATTGGATTATAAATTATTATTAAAATGGTTATTAGATTATAAATTATTATTAAAATGGTTATTGGATTATAAATTATTATTAAAATGGTTCTTGGATTATAAATTATTATTTAAATGGTTATTGGATTATAAATTATTATTAAAATGGTTATTGGATTGTAAATTATTATTAACATGGTTCTTGGATTATACATTATTATTAAAATGGTTCTTGGATTATAAATTATTATTAAAATGGTTCTTGGATTGTACATTATTATTATCATGGTTCTTGGATTATACATTATTATTTAAATGGTTATTGGATTATAAATTATTATTAAAATGGCTCTTGGATTAATAATTATTATTAAAATGGTTATTGGATTATAAATTATTATTTAAATGGTTCTTGGATTATAAAATATTATTAAAATGGTTCTTGGATTATAAATTATTATTAAAATGGTTATTGGATTATAAATTATTATTAAAATGGTTCTTGGATTATTATTTCTTGCAGGTTTGTATCATTCACTGCTGAAGTTTCCAAATAACTGTTTCAAATGATCACTTTTATGCTCATCATAGCTACTTCATATGAGCACATGCTCCGGAATGGGAAAAATATCCTTTCTATTTTATTCAGCTAAATTCAATGATATTCTTCTTACTATAAAATCATATAATATAAAATAATGTCCCAGGACTCATAAGCATAGGCCTGTCTTGTCTGCTTAATGAACAAGCCTACAGCCTATGGCCTGGAGCATAGAGAGATAACATACAGTAGGCCACTCATATTCTGTTCTTCTGAAATACATTTTCTTCATATCATCTTTATTTAGATCTGCCTAAAATAAATAATGGATTGATTGTATATATTAAATTGATTAATTTAAATATAGGTTTTCCAAAGGTGCGCATCAGCGGCTTGTATGCGGCTTGTATGCAGTGGAGGCCCGGATGTGCTAAATGTGTTTATGTTAATTAACGGTAAATTACTGTGAGACCGACAGTCTTTTACATGACAATAACCGGCTGACACAATGTAATGACAGCCTCAGCCATAGGCCTGTGTCTGGGTCACCTAAATCATCCTCCTCCCTACCATTTACCCCTGGCTGCTGCTGTTCTAAGGGATCCACTGGCCTGCTGTTGTCATCTGTCCTCCTCCTTGGATCATCTGAAAGGTAGAAAGGTTGAGGTGCAACATGTCATTAGTTAGTTTTAAAGGGCGACTGCGCTTCCTGATTTGGCCTCGTTTTAGATTGGGTTCGTTTAGAAATGTTAGCGGCCATGACTGAATTCAAACGTGAGTTGGTTTTGGGGTGTGGTTTGATGTGGGTGTCTCTTGTGTGGGTTTACAGGTTCCCAAATGTCACCTGACTGACTTTGGATAGCCTATCTCAGGGTCTAGTTAGGGACCAGCAATAAATTACACAATGAAAATGAGACAATAGTGTCATATCTTTACATTTTCTCTTTAAATTCTTTCAATATTTGTATATGAACAATAGTGTCATTGTCTCATTTAGAAATTCCTTTGTATATGCATTTCTAAAATGTATAGTTGATTTGATTTTTAAATAATTTAAGCTATTTGGAGCTATTGACATTTTTACATGTTGTCCCATGAACATTGTGTAATTTACCGATGGTCCCTAACTAGCCGCATAGAGATATCTAAAGTCAACTCAAATGTACCACAGACATTAGGACCGGGTCGCGTGCAGCTTCACTCCAAATTGATGATTACTTGTGTGCTGCCAGCCGTCATCTGCCAGCCTCTTTACATTCTGTAGTCAATTTTAACAGAAGAATGAATGTTTCTCACTCATTTCGGTCCCACAGAGGCTGTTTTCTAAATGAGAAGTGTGTTTTTTTTAGGTGCAGTTGCTCTTTAAAGTTACTGTATACTGACAGGACCAAGGCAACTCAACTATAAAGGCATAACAGCACAACACAACTCCAAACATGACAGATACGAAGCTACATGGCCCCCAGGGTATATGAATATAAACACGAGACAAAACAAATGAGCCTGTAGAATGGAATTAGTTATAAGACCTCTATGATTCATTTCATTTCGTCAGCTAATGTGAGATTTTTAGATTAAATAATATTTGAGGACACATTACTTAAGGGCCTGTGTATTTTCAAAGTTATGTTCACCTACAATCTAACCACAAAGCTGGCCATCTTTTCTCCTCTATGGCTGACCTCCTCCTTCCCTTCTAAGTTCAAGTGTGTTTATTTATTCTATACACATGATATACACTGTGTGGACAAAACATTAGGGATACCTGCTCTTTCCATGACATAGACTGACCAGGTGAATCCAGGTGAAAGCTATGATCCCTTATTGATGTTACGGAGGACTGTGTCGGTCATGACATTCTGTCAGCCGGTGACTGTCATTCAGAGAACTGCCGGTCTCATGGTAATTCACCCTTAATTAACATCAACACATTTAGCATCTCCTGGATTCCACTCATAGCCTGCAAGCCACTGATGCGGACCTTTGGAACATCTACATTTAAAAAGTCTAATAAATCCATTCAATATAGCCTACACCATCGCAATAAATCCAGTATGAAAATGTATGCATTCACTAACTGTAAGTCGCTCTGGATAAGAGCGTCTGCTAAATGACTAAAATGTACAATTATTTATTTTATACAGGTCTAAAGAAACATGACATTAAGAAAATGTAGCCTATTTCAGAAGAACACACTAAGAATTAGGGGTTCAATTAGGAAAAGTTGAAATGTAAAAAAGGTTCTTACATTTGGAGAGTTCCTCTGGGAACCTGTCCTAATCAATGGGTTCATATTTGAACCTTTCTGATCATAAATGGTTCTTGGAGGAACCTGAGGGTGAAAAGGTTCCTGGAGGAACCTTTCAATATGCTGACGCCCTCTTATTATCAATAGGTTCCACATGACTATTACCACCCATATCAACAGTTTCTCCAAATGTACACAAAAAGCTCCTGCTAAGTGGTAGTCCCTGCTCTCCTGCATTCTTTAGGGAGAAGAACATCTAGGAAAGTTGGTTCTTGCATGAACAAACCCCCACCCCCACCCCTACCCCCCCAAACCCCAACGAGAGTATAAACCAGCACTCAGTTTTTTGACGGCTGTATGGGCACAGGCCCCCCACCTGCCCAGCCCCCGACTGGGTTTGATTGAAATAAAAGACAGTGTCCTTTGCTCCCGCCTGCCGAACACCTCCCCTCGCCGTCGTTAACAGAACAGTGGTAAAACAGGCCTCTCCCGCCTGCCGAACACCTCCCCTCGCCGTCGTTAACAGAACAGTGCCCAACAGGCAGGGGGTGAAGGACACTGTCTACAGGTGGACAGCTAGCTAGCTACTGTTGTCGACCTCGCCCCTTCTTCTTCGGCGGCTGGCATCCAACCTTATTGTGAGCTGAGAGACCGGTTAGTAAATCATGTACCTGGGTACTGTGTTCAGTATAATGTTTGTGTTATATTGTCAAGTTGAAGGTACTCTGTATTAAGTGAAGTTACATTCTGTGTACATCTGTGTTCATCCTGTGCAGTGCAGTCAAGATGAGCCATCCAAGATGTCCACCCTCAGCACAAAAGGTGTGTATACAATCTTTAAAATATAATCCCTGCCCACATATAATGTGATCAATCCCTCTATATGCTACTCAATGCTAAGTCGTTTTCTCTCAATACAATCTCAGGGTTGGATCATTGCTGCTGTGTCTGAATATCAGGTGACTGACTGCCCATGGTTTTCACTAATTGTCCCAGTTCACCACTTCCATAAGGTCTGTAAAGTCAGTCTATTTCCAGCCTGCAGTCATTTGATCCTAGATTTGCTGTTTTCCTTTTCACTGTATGTATTTTCCAATGACAGCCTGTGTTGTGATATCAGCAAGAAAACATTCTGATAAGTGTCATGTTATTATAGGAAGTGACAGTGATTTGGCACTTTTGCAGTTACCTTTCGGTAATTTGACTAGAACATTTCTGATAAAGAAATATTTTCTTTGAGTTCAGGTCTGGTGATTCCCTCCATTGGGCGACATGATGTGAATGTCCCCATTCCCTGCTGACCTTGGTGATCAAGAGAACATCCCCCTTACTTCCCCCACAAACTCACTGGGTCACTCAGGTCTTCCACTGCTGGACATCTCATCATCCAACCCACTGGGTCACTCAGGTCTTCCACTGCTGGACATCTCATCATCCAACCCACTGGGTCACTCAGGTCTTCCACTGCTGGACATCTCATCATCCAACCCACTGGGTCACTCAGGTCTTCCACTGCTGGACATCTCATTATCCCCAAACCCAACCTTCACCGTTTTGGCAACAGGACATTCTCCAGGGCAGCACACAGACAATGGAACTCCCTGCCTCCATCTGTCTGTGGCAGTTGGTAACCAATGGTTATTTAATTGGTTTAAACTTCAAATGTGAACTTTGACCATAGCATACTTTGCTGTCACACCTCGCATGCAAATACATTTTTCATATTGTGTGGAGTAGGGTGAATAATGGATGTGCCCGAATCAAATATTTCCAAGTGAGGTGTGGCATCAAAGTAATGTGGTGACCACTTCAAGGTCGTAGGCTTTCATAATATAATATCTATAGAATATATATGGATAATATCCATTCATTTAAATAAAGTGTTAACCACAAAGTATGGGCTTGTTGTTTTGTTTTGGATTCATTGTTTTCATGTTTATTCGTGTTGTTTCATGTTTCATGTTTAATATTGACAGATGTGTCATATCAAGAAGCTGATTAAACAGCATGATCATTACACAGGTGCACTTTGTGCTGAGGACAATAAAACGGCACTCTAAAATGTGCAGTTTTGTCACACAACACAACGCCACAGATGTATCAAGTTTTGAGGGAGCATGCAATTGGCATCCTGATTGCATGAATGTCCACCAGAGCTGTTGAATGAGAATTGAATGTTGAATGTACATTTCACTACGATAAGCCGCCTCCAACATTGTTTTAGAGAATTTGGCAGTACGTCCAACCGGCCTCACAACCGCAGACCACGTGTAATCACGTCAGCCCAGGACCTCCACATCCGGCTTCTTCACCTGTGGGATCGTCTGAAACCAGCCACCCGGACAGCTGATGAAACTGTGGGTTTGCATAACCAAATAATTTCTGCACAAACTGTCAGAAACAGTCTCAGGGAAGCTCATCTGCGTACTCGTCATCCTCACCAGGGTCTTGACCTTACTGCAGTTCGGTGTCATAACCGACTGCATCGGGCAAATGCTCACCTTCGATGGCCACTGGCACGCTGGAGAAGTGTGCTCTTCACAGATTAATCCGGTTTCAACTGTACTGGCGTCGTGTGGGCAGCAGCCTGATCAACTCTATGCGAAGGAGATGTGTCGCGCTGCATGAGGCAATTTACATTATAATTAGGCCTACATGAAACATGAAACAACTATATTAAACATGAAACATGAAACAACAATAATAAACATGAAAGCAATAAATCCAAAACAAAACAACAAGCCCATACTTTGTGGATAACAATTTTTTTTAAATAAATGAATATTATATATTCTATAGAAATTATATTATGAAAGCCTACGACCTTGAAGTGGTCATCACGTTACTTTGATGCCACACCTCATTCATGGAGGAACCAATGAGGTCAAAACGTTAGCTAGCTACACCAGGTAGAAAAATTAGCCAGTTAGCTAGCAAAACTGTCGTTGACGTTCTTCTCCCTAAAGAAGGCAGGAGAACAGGGACTGTCACTAAGCAGGTTTCTTTTTGTGTACATTTCTAGAAACTGTTGTTGTTTTCCAGTGATTGTTGTCGTGTAGCGACCAGTCTGTCTCCAAGGCCGTTCCTGGAATGGAATGTTGATGTGGGTGGTAGCAGTTGTGCAGGAGCCATTGATAATAAGAGGGCGCCAGCATGATTGTGTTCATGAGTGTGTTCTTCTGAAGTAGGCTACATTTTCTTCATGTCATGTGTCTGTATACCTGTCTAAAATAAATACATAGATTTATTGTGATGGTGTAGGCTATATTCAATGGATTTATTATACTTTTTCAAATGTAGATGTTCCAAAGGTCCGCATCAATGGCTTGTAGGCTATGGGTGGAACCCAGGAGATGGTAAACGTGTTAATGTTAGTTAAGGACAATAAGCATGAGACCGGCAGTTATCTGAATGACAATCACCGGCTGACAGAATGTCATGACCACCACAGCCCTCCGTAACATCAATAAGGGATCATAGCTTTCACCTGGATTCACCTGGTTAATCTAGGTCATGGAAAGAGCAGGTGTCCCTAATGTTTTGTACACACAGTGTATATCAATGTGTATATAATAAATAAACCAACATGAACTTAGAAGGGAAGGTGGAGGGCAGCCAGAAAGGGAGGGGAAAAGATGGACGGGTTTGTGGTTAGATTGTAGGTGAACAAAACATTGAAAAAACATAGTCTTAAGTTATGTCCTCAAATGTTATGGAATCTAAAAATATCAAATTAGCTGGTAGAACTGACGAATGAAATGAAAATGAATCTTAGACATCTTATAACTTATTCCATTCTACAAGTCTCATGTCTCTTTATATTCATATACCCTAGGGCATTGGTGCCCAGGACGTCGATCACTGTCGACCGGTCGATCGTAAACTTCTTTCTAGTAGGCCGCATAAAAGTTTTCAAAATGTATGCACTAAAAATAGATATTTTGTCAATTCACAGCGTTACCATCGAGTCTGCTTAAAAATAATGAGGTCCACATTTCTGAAGCACCGTATGCTTTTCTCACAGGTTAGCTTCTTTGTTAAATATTACTGCACAGCCAAATTATTTTAAAAAACTGCTTGATTGACATAAAATTGGAAAAACATACATTTGTTTTCCAAATTGTCGCTACCATAGCAACCGTCTGCAGTTAGTACGTTTACATTTCCACGCTTGCGAAAACTGTAACAGACCTGTAATAGACCTGTAATCGACCTGTAATAGACCTGTAATAGACCTGTAATAGACCTGTAATAGACCTGTAATAGACCTGTAACAGACCTGTAATAGACCTGTAATAGACCTGTAATAGACCTGTAACAGACCTGTAATAGACCTGTAATAGACCTGTAATAGACCTGTAATAGACCTGTAACAGACCTGTAATAGACCTGTAATAGACCTGTAATAGACCTGTAATAGACCTGTAATAGACCTGTAATAGACCTGTAATAGACCTGTAACAGACCTGTAATAGACCTGTAATAGACCTGTAATAGACCTGTAATGGACCTGTAATAGACCTGTAATAGACCTGTAACAGACCTGTAATAGACCTGTAATAGACCTGTAATAGACCTGTAACAGACCTGTAATAGACCTGTAATAGACCTGTAATAGAACTGTAATTGACCTGTAATAGACCTGTAATATAACTGTAATAGACCTGTAATAGACCTGTAATAGACCTGTAATATACCTGTAACAGACCTGTAATAGACCTGTAATAGACCTGTAACAGACCTGTAGCAGAATATTCTTTGTTGTTCCAGTGGTAGCTGTTTTTTTACTACGTTTTTTTCTATGAAGTTGTGGTTACATGTTTAATATGAGTGCTGGACCAAGCACCAAGAAACAGAAAATCTACCACTTTCACAGTGAGTGGGAGGAAGATAATTTTTTCACCACAACAAATTCAAAATGTGTGTGTCTGATCTGCCATTCAAAATTAGCTCTTGCTAAGAAGGGAAATGTTGAGAGGCATTTCAAAACTGTTCGCAAGAAATATGAGCTAAAAGTAAAAGAGTTTCAACTAGCTGCCCAACAATCAATCTTTACAAAGCCCAGCTCAAAGAGTCTCAACTAGCTGCCCAACAATCAATCTTTACAAGGCCCAGCTCAAAGAGTCTCAACTAGCTGCCCAACAATCAATCTTTACAAGGCCCAGCTCAAAGAGTCTCAACTAGCTGCCCAACAATCAATCTTTACAAGGCCCAAAATCAAAGGCAGCCACGATTGCATCATTCCGAATGAGTCGCATACTAGCAAAGCACAAGAAACGGGGGTGGGGGGGGAGGAGGGGGGGGGGGGGGGGAGGAGGGGGGGGGGGGGGGGGGAGGGGGGGGGGGGGGTTAGACCGTGTTAGGAAGAGGGTGGATAAAGTAGATCCTATGTAACTAAAGTGTGGGCACCCCTGCCCTAGGGGCTATGGAGCTTCTTGTCTGTCATGTTTGGAGTTGTGTTGTGCTGTTATGCATACACTTTATTTTTTTTCTCCAGTTGAGTTGCCCTGGTCATGTCAGTATACAGTAACTTTAAAGATCAACTGCACCTTAAAACCAACTTATCATTTAGCAAACAGCCTATGTGACATCGATATGAGTCAGAAACATTTATTATTCTACTGTCAAAATTAACTTTAAAGTGTAAATAGGAAATTTTTGGTCATAAAGTCAGTCTTGTCCAAAACTGAGTTTTATGAGACTTGTGGTTGTGACTGCGTCACAACATAAATTAAGGTTTCCCACATATCCACAGCTGGCAGCAAACAAGTAATCATCAGTTCAGGGTGCAGCTGCATGCGACCCGATAGTAATGCCTGTGGTAAGTTTGGGATGACTTTGAATATCCCTATGGAGCTAGTTAGGGGCCATCAGTAAATTACACAATGTTCATGGAACAATATGTAAAAATTACAATAGCTCCAAATTTCAATTACTTAAACATCTCAAATCAACTATACATTTTAGATATTCATATACAAATATTGAAAGAATTTAACAAGAAAACGTAAAGATATGCAATATGAAACTATTGTCTCATTTTCATTGTGTAATTTATTGACGGTCCCTAACTGTCCAAAGTCGCAGACCAGCCGGCTGATGCTAATTGGATATATAATTTGGGAACCTGCAAACACACACATGAGACTAGCATTTATTAATTAACCCAATCTAAAATGAGTCCAAATCAGGAAGTTGCCCTTTAAAACTAACTAATGACATGTTGCACCTCAACCTTTCTACCTTTCAGATGATCCAAGGAGGAGGACAGATGACAACAGCAGGCCAGTGGATCCCTTAGAACAGCAGCAGCCAGGGGCAAATGGTAGGGAGGAGGATGATTTAGGTGACCCAGACACAGGCCAAGGGCTGTGGCTGTCATTACATTGTGTCAGCCGGTTATTGTCATGTAAAAGTCTGTCGGTCTCACAGTAATTTACCGTGAATTAACATAAACACATTTAGCATCTCCAGGCCTCCACTGCATACAAGCTTTTACAATTAATCAATTTAATATATACAATCAATCCATTATTTATTTTAGGCAGATCTAAATAAACATGATATGAAGAAAATGTATTTCAGAAGAACAGAATATGAGTGTCCTACTGTATGTTATCTCTCTATGCTCCAGGCCATAGGCTGTAGGCTTGTTCATTAAGCAGACAAGACAGGCCTATGCTTATGAGTCCTGGGACATTATTTTATATTATATGATTTTATAGTAAGAAGAATATCATTGAATTTAGCTGAATAAAATAGAAAGGATATTTTTCCCATTCCGGAGCATGTGCGCATATGAAGTAGCTATGTTGAGCATAAAAGTGATCATTTGAAACAGTTATTTGGAAACTTCAGCTGTGAATGGTACAAACCTGCAAATAATAATAATCCAAGAACCATTTAAATAATAATTTATAATCCAAGAGACATTTTAATGATAATTTATAATCCAAGAACCATTTAAATAATAATTTATAATCCAAGAGCCATTTTAATAATAATTTATAATCCAAGAACCATTTTAATAATAATTTATAATCCAAGAACCATTTTAATAATAATTTATGATCCAAGAACCATGTTAATAATAATTTATAATCCAATAACCATTTTAATAATAATTTATAATCCAATAACCATGTTAATAATAATTTATAATCCCACCTTTCTCTGTTTGTTATTGTTTCTCTTCACTCGGCCCCGATACTATTAATATTAATAATAATACTAATAATACTCTTCTCTACCCAAGAATGTCTTAGAAATCAAAACATATATGGGCTGCATGATGCATCAGAAGAGATTACTCAACAGTCTTGTGGAATTTGACTGCGGTCATGACTGATGACTGATGACTGATGACTGATGACTGATGACTGCAGTCATGACTGATGACTGATGACTGATGACTGCCGTCATGACTGATGACTGATGACTGATGACTGCGGTCATGACTGATGACTGATGACTGCGGTCATGACTGATGACTGATGACTGATGACTGCGGTCATGACTGATGACTGCCGGTGTGGCAGTGATACAGTCACCCCAACAGCCCTATAGAGGTCCAAAACATTGTTAAGCTACCCCAGTATCCCCTTGATCGCTTTGGATTGCAAAACTAAAGAGAAACACCAGACAATACACAGAGACAGCAACAGAAGAATATGATATGATGGAGAGAGACACCAGACAAGACACAGAGACAGCAACAGAAGAATAGGATATGATGGAGAGAGACACCAGACAAGACACAGAGACAGCAACAGGAGAATAGGATATGATGGAGAGAGACACCAGACAAGACACAGAGACAGCAACAGGAGAATAGGATATGATGGAGAGAGAAACCAGACAAGACACAGAGACAGCAACAGAAGAATAGGATATGATGGAGAGACACCAGACAAGACAAAGGGACAGCAACAGAAGAATATGATATGATGGAGAGAGACACCAGACAAGACACAGAGACAGCAACAGAAGAATAGGATCTGATGGAGAGAGACACCAGACAAGACACAGAGACAGCAACAGAAGAATAGGATATGATGGAGAGAGACACCAGACAAGACACAGAGACAGCAACAGAAGAATAGGATATTACATTTTAGTCATTTAGCAGACGCTCTTATCCAGAGCGACTTACCGTTAGTAAATGCATACTACAGCATACATGTTTTTTTTTTGTTTTTTTTTTTTTTCATACTGGCCCCCCGTGGGAAACGAACCCACATCCCTGCCGGCCAAACCCTCCCCTACCTTGGACGACGCTGGACCAATTTTGCGCCGCCCATGGGTCTCCCGGTCACGAACCAGGATCTCTAATGGCACAGCTAGAACTGCGATGCAGTGCCTTAAACCACTGCGCCAATCGGGAGTCGATGGAGAGAGACACCAGACAAGATGAAAGACATCACTAGACGACACAGAGAAAGTGATGGAAAGAGACAGAGGAGGGGAGAACACACAGTAGACTATCACTAAAAGCTGATATAGGGATTCTAATTACTGCACTGTGTGTGAGAGAGAGAGAGAGAGAGAGAGAGAGAGAGAGAGAGAGAGAGAGAGAGAGAGAGAGAGAGAGAGAGAGAGAGAGAGAGAGAGAGAGAGAGAGAGAGAGAGAGAGAGAGAGAGAGAGAGAGAGAGAGAGAGAGAGAGAGAGAGAGAGAGAGAGTTTAGGTACTGTGGGATTCTTTAATTAGTTTGGCTCATTGGACAGGTCAGAGTCTATGTTTGAAGATGTTGAGTGGTTTTTGGCAATACACTGTAGATGTATTCATGGATTTAGCTGTTGAAATTCCTTCCCGGACCCTCCTACTGGCTATGGGCTAAGCCTCCAATGTCTTCAAATCCTAGGGGAGAGAGGAGCTTCTAACCCTGGGGAGAGAGGAGCTGTTACCCCTGGGGAGAGAGGAGCTGTTACCCCTGGGGAGAGAGGAGCTGCTACCCCTGGGGAGAGAGGAGCTGTTACCCCTGGGGAGAGAGGAGCTGTTACCCCTGGGGAGAGAGGGGCTGCAACCAGGAGAGAGGAGCTGTTACCCCTGGGGAGAGAGGAGCTGTTACCCCTGGAGAGAGAGGAGCTGCTACCCCTGGGGAGAGAGGAGCTGTTACCCCTGGGGAGAGAGGAGCTGATACCCCTGGGGAGAGAGGAGCTGTTACCCCTGGGGAGAGAGGAGCTGCTACCCCTGGGGAGAGAGGAGCTGTTACCCCTCGGGAGAGAGGAGCTGTTACCCCTGGCGAGAGAGGAGCTGCTACCCCTGGGGAGAGAGGAGCTGTTACCCCTGGGGAGAGAGGGGCTGCAACCAGGAGAGAGGAGCTGTTACCCCTGGGGAGAGAAGAGCTGCAACGAAGAGAGACTGCAAACCTGCTCGGGAAGAGAAGAGCTTAACGATTGGTGATTGTTGGGGCACGTTTGGCAGGAGCTTCAGTGACGAAAACTGCTCAACTTGCCGATGTTTCACAATGTGCCATGGCCGTCTCAGTCACCAGGTTTCAACCCAATTGAACACTTATGGGAGATTCTGGAGTGGCGCCTGAAACAACGTTTTCCACCACCATCAACAAAACACCAAATGATGGAATTTCTTGTGGAAGAATGATGTCACATCCCTCCAATAGAGTTCCAGACACTTGTAGAATGTATGCCAAGACACATCTACACCAAGGAGCATTGTTCTGGCGGCTCCTGGTGGCAAAACGCCCTGTTAAGACACTATGTTGGTGTCTCCTTTATTTTGGCAGTTGCCTGGAGGTGTATGTCACTCATCACTGCAATACATCTGTTCTTGTACTTTATGCTGCTCCACATTGACATAGATTTCACACAGTCATGTCTCTTACATACATTCTAATGCCTCAAATTAAAGTTTAGTTTATAAGTCAGTTAATAATAAAATATAATATTTTCTTGGAACTTTTGAGCCAACGATATGTTTCTGTACATGTCTGTTTTATTTAGTCAATTAGTTATTTGTTCCATTGGTTGGCTGTGTGTGTGTGTGTGTGTGTGTGTGTGTGTGTGTGTGTGTGTGTGTGTGTGTGTGTATGTGTGAGAGTGTGCGTGTGAGTGTGAGTGAGTGAGAGTGAGAGAGAGAGAGAGAGAGAGAGAGAGAGTGAGTGAGAATGAGATTGAGAGGGAAGAACCTGATATGTAAATAGGTTCAGCAAACTTTCAGTCACAGCATTATTCAGTCTTGATGTAATTTAACCATATTAACCTGTTTAATCAAATTGTTTTCATTTGGAACACTAAATCAGAACTACATTTGGAGTTCCAGACACTTGTAGAATGTATGCCAAGGCATATTGTAAGAGCTATAAAGAGACAGGGAGTGGGAGAGAGAACAGGTAGAACCTGATATGGAAATGAGCAGAACAAACTAAAGGAACTTTCCACCACCGAATGATCATTCTAGACTCTGCTTCTATTGAGAGACATATAAAAGGTAAGACGACGATTGTTATGTGTATTAATATAGTTGATGATATTGTTATGTGTATTAATATAGTTGATGATATTGTTATGTGTATTAATATAGTTGATGATATTGTTATATGTATTAATATAGTTGATGATATTGTTATGTGTATTCATATAGTTGATGATATGTTTTGTGGACAGTGTTATAATAGGCCTACTCTCCTTAAAATGTTTTCAATATAAATTAGATGCGGAATGTGAATTCGTTCTGTTTCCATCTGTGTGCCCCAGGGTGATCGCTCCTACACTATCTAGAATCTAAAAGGGTTCTTTGGCTGTCCCCATAGGAGAACCCTTTGTAGAACCCTTTTTGGTCCTAGGTAGAACCCTTTTGGGTTCCATGAAGAATCCTTTCCACAGAGGGTTCTACATGGAAGGCAGAAGGGTTCTACCTGGATCCCAAAAGTGTTCTCCTGTGGGGACAGCCAGAGGACCCTTTTGGAACTCTTTTTTCTAAGAGTGTACTGTATCATAGGTCTATAGACTTGTCTTCTCAAAACAGGCTTAAAACACAACAAGCAACAACATTTTCTCTTTCTAATCTACTGTTAACTCTTTTCACTCAGGAAGGTATGTTGTGTGAAAGAGATACAAATAAATACTGTGGAAAGACTAACAACTTACACTTCCTCAAAACAGGTTGTGTGTGTTCATTAGTGCCCACCGTAGCAAAACATTTGGCAACGGAAACCGTTTAGGTCACGTTGTACAGAGTTTGGAGTAAACTGTTTATGCAACATTTTAAAACTGTTTTCTGTGGTGTAAACTCATGAATACGTCCCAGGTTGTAGCCTACAACTCGGCTGTTGATGGCTGCCTCATGCTGTAACCTGAACTTAGCCTGAGGGGTGGACTATGATGCAAGCTAGATATACTGGTTTTCTAAAGTTAGCTTCAGTTAGCTTCACATTCCAGCTCAGGCCTCATCCATTAGAATATACAGAGCGCTAGTCATCAGGAAGGTGCTCTCTCAGCAGAACTGTAGATATCTCAATGACTTGACATGTTCTGGTTGTGAATTCAGGCTACAAGGTGAGAATCATGCCAGGAATGATTGTAAAGTGTGTAGAGAAATTAAATGTATGGTGTAATTTTAGTACAGTGAATGGAAGTAAAACACTCAGACCTAACAGTCTACTTCTACTGAGACAGGTTTGTGTCAGTCTAATCATACAAAATGGAGCTAACTGAATGTGGGCAAGTCAAATTCAATATATTCATATATTATAGTTCTACATTTAACATTTGATATGATAACTGTGATTGTATCATAGTTCTACTATATTGTAGCGATCCTCGCTAAATGAGCCACGTCACAATTCCAAACAAGTAACCCAATTGGCGCCAGTGGCGCGATGCGTAGGTTGTTTGCCTTTTTACAAGTGCAACCTGGGTTCGCTTCCCTGCCCCACTGTTTGCTACATTGGTGTCAGAAGTAGTATGGTGTCTGTGAGGCCATCAGAATGCACGGCCCGGATGTGTGAGGGGTCTGAGTAGTCGAAGCACAAGACTTGCTTTTATAGGGGGCAGTGTGAGCCAGGTTACAATTCCCATCGCAGCAATAGGTTTAACCCTATAGACAGGTTATAATTAGGTTTAACCCTATAGACAGGTTATAATTAGGTTTAACCCTATAGACAGGTTATAATTAGGTTTAACCCTATAGACAGGTTATAATTAGGTTTAACCCTATAGACAGGTTATAATTAGGTTTAACCTAATAGACAGGTTATAATTAGGTTTAACCCTATAGACAGGTTATAATTAGGTTTAACCCTATAGACAGGTTATAATTAGGTTTAACCCTATAGACAGGTTATAATTAGGTTTAACCCTATAGACAGGTTATAATTAGGTTTAACCCTATAGACAGGTTATAATTAGGTTTAACCCTATAGACAGGTTATAATTAGGTTTAACCCTATAGACAGGTTATAATTAGGTTTAACCCTATAGACAGGTTATAATTAGGTTTAACCCTATAGACAGGTTATAATTAGGTTTAAC
Source organism: Coregonus lavaretus (assembly GCF_964263955.1). NCBI lineage: Eukaryota > Metazoa > Chordata > Actinopteri > Salmoniformes > Salmonidae > Coregonus > Coregonus lavaretus. Next base: position 56,837 of record NW_028162839.1, read on the forward strand.
CCTATAGACAGGTTATAATTAGGTTTAACCCTATAGACAGGTTATAATTAGGTTTAACCCTATAGACAGGTTATAATTAGGTTTAACCCTATAGACAGGTTATAATTAGGTTTAACCCTATTGCTGCGATGCTTAGGGTGTTTGCCTTTTTCGCCAGCGACCTGGGTTCACTGCCCTGCCCCACTGTTTTCTACAATATTAATATCACAGGCTACCCAACGTCCGTTGAACAAAGAGACACAACAATATGAGTGAAAGGATTTTAGGATAATATCAGTTAGTGTTTATTTAGAGTTGTCTTCTGGGTTCAGCCTTCTAGCTTCCTTTATCAATTGGGTGAAATATAACAAATGACATGGTCTCAGAGTTTGGAGATAACCAGTCCCAGTTTAAATCACTATGACAACCATTTCATTATTTCCCCAGAGCAGCAAGGGAATCTAGAGACTCAACCTTTGCAGAATCAGAATCACCTTTATTCGCCAAGTACATTTGCACATACATACAGTATGTACGATCTTAATTTGAGCCAGTTTGCTACAGCAGGAAAATATTCCTGCAGCAACAGGAAATATGAATTATTATGTGAATTATAATTAATGGACATTTTTGTAGCGGTTGATACATTTTTCATAAGGGAAACTCAGGTCTGGCATTTCTAAGTGTGAATTACAAACTTCAAATACACTAGACGTTTTACATTTCCTGCATTGCGGGAAAGTTATTCTGCAGTGGGGGGTGATCAAATTAAGATCCTACATCTGTACACATAATTCTACATGGTGATAGTGATAGACAACATTTAGAGACAGAATACAGACAGAAGAGTTTACACAAATGTCTGTACAACATTATACACAACTAGGAAGAGTGAGCATGGAGCTATAAGATAATGAACAGTGATATACAGATATACAGTACAGTGGGAATACAGTTGATATACAGATATACAGTACAGTGGGAATACAGTTGATATACAGATATACAGTACAGTGGGAATACAGTTTATATACAGATATACAGTACAGTGGGAATACAGTTGATATACAGATATACAGTACAGTGGGTATACAGTTGATATACAGATATACAGTACAGTGGGAATACAGTTGATATACAGATATACAGTACAGTGGGAATACAGTTGATATACAGATATACAGTACAGTGGGAATACAGTTGATATACAGATATACAGTACAGTGGGAATACAGTTGATATACAGATATACAGTACAGTGGGAATACAGTTGATATACAGATATACAGTACAGTGGGTATACAGTTGATATACAGATATACAGTACAGTGGGAATACAGTTGATATACAGATATACAGTACAGTGGGTATACAGTTGATATACAGATATACAGTACAGTGGGAATACAGTTGATATACAGTACAGTGGGTATACAGTTGGTATACAGATATACAGTACAGTGGGAATACAGTTGATATACAGATCAAATCAAATCAAATCAAATCAAATTTTATTGGTCACATGCGCCGAATACAACAGGTGCAGACATTACAGTGAAATGCTTACTTACAGCCCTTAACCAACAGTGCATTTATTTTAAACAAAAAAGTAAGAATAAAACAACAACAAAAAAGTGTTGAGAAAAAAAAGAGCAGAAGTAAAAAATAAAGTGACAGTAGGGAGGCTATATATACAATAGAATAAAGTGACAGTAGGGAGGCTATATATACAGGGGGGTACCGTTGCATAGTCAATGTGCGGGGGCACCGGCTAGTTGAGGTAATATGTACATGTGGGTAGAGTTAAAGTGACTATGCATAAATACTTAACAGAGTAGCAGCAGCGTAAAAAGGATGGGGTGGGGGGGCAGTGCAAATAGTCCGGGTAGCCATGATTAGCTGTTCAGGAGTCTTATGGCTTGGGGGTATATACAGTACAGTGGGTATACAGTTGATATACAGTTGATATACAGATATACAGTACAGTGGGAATACAGTTGGTATACAGATATACAGTACAGTGGGTATACAGTTGGTATACAGATATACAGTACAGTGGGAATACAGTTGATATACAGATATACAGTACAGTGGGTATACAGTTGATATACAGATATACAGTACAGTGGGAATACAGTTGGTATACAGATATACAGTACAGTGGGTATACAGTTGGTATACAGATATACAGTACAGTGGGAATACAGTTGGTATACAGATATACAGTACAGTGGGAATACAGTTCATATACAGATATACAGTACAGTGGGTATACAGTTGATATACAGATATACAGTACAGTGGGAATACAGTTGGTATACAGATATACAGTACAGTGGATATACAGTTGATATACAGATATACAGTACAGTGGGTATACAGTTGATATACAGTGGATGTCCACATGTACAGTACCAGTATACATATATCTAAGAGAGATGAACAGAGTGCTAATGCAGTATAGTTCAGTTATTTAGTGTACAGTTCAGAGATGGTTTGATGTGGTGTGCAGCATAGAGTGTATAGTCCTTTAGTCTCACTGGGCCAGATGGTAGTGTACAGTTCAGAGATGGCTTGATGTGGTGTGCAGCATAGAGTGTATAGTCCTTTAGTCTCTATGGGCCAGATGGTCGGTTGGTCAGGAACACAGCATGGGGAAAGAAACTGTTCAGATGGGTCTATAACATCCAATCACATAGGTTTACAGCAGCTAACAGTTGCAACGTTATTGCTAATAACTCAAATTGCCTTATTTAGATAAAGACATAATCTCTCTACAGATGTAGGATCTTAATGTGATCACCCAGTTGCAGGAGAACTAAAACGTGTAGTGTATTTGAGTGTATTTAAGCTTTAAAAAAGGTTTCTGAAGATGATCAATTCCACTTTTGTATTAAAATAATTGTTCATTAATTATAATCCACATAATAATTCAAATGTCCTGTTGCTGCAGGATTATTTTCCTGCTGTAGCAAACTGGCTCAAATTAAGATCCTACATCTGTAGCAATACACCTCTCTTTGATGTACATGGCTATATCAGGATTGACTTTTGACCATTTGATATCTTTTATTTACTGTTGTTTAGGCTGGTTGAATGAGTTGCCTATAAAAGCTACTTCATCTGCAAGAGAACAGGCGGCTGCACCAGCGACTGTAAGAAGTTATGTGATTTCCTCAAATGAACGTGAAAGTAAGTGTGTAGCCTACGCAGTTACACAATGGCTGTTGAAACTGTGGCACATATTTCTCGGTAACATTAGAAGTCGGATGAATGTGTTGATATGTAGGAAAGACGGGCAGACTCTCATAGGTCTAGGCTAAACTACAAACTATTATAAGGTTAGGTAAACATAAGACATTCAATAGTCAGAGTAGGTTTAAGCTATGATCACATATCATGCTGACAAACCTGATGGTCTCCATTTGAAATGGTGTGTAAAATACCATGCCTAGGCTACAAGCTCTGTCCTGCTACTGTTAGGTCTATAACGTTATGGGAACTGATCTGAACAGGTTTAGGCTGGTCATCTAGGATATGTAGGCTATAGCTGAGGTATAGACCTCCATCTGTATCAGGACTAGGCTCCTGCTACTGTCATCTAGACTATAGCTGAGGTCAGTGGTCAATCTTGGTGGGGCAAAACTTAAATAAAGGGGGATGCATGCCAGCAAAGCCACTCCACAACACAACACTAAACTGTCACGATTCAGACAGACGACCAGAGGACCACAATTGCGACACACCAGAAAGTTTATTAAACTTAAGGGAAAAGGGAAGTAGGGAGTGAATGAAGGCTCCAGGGGTAACAGGGGTCCCGTCCAAAGTGCTGGGTCTGTGCCCCCCCCAGTGGCAGCGATGCGTCCTATGAAGCCGGTGGTGGGTGGTCCAGAAGTCCTGGGGGGGGGGAGACACAGACACAACAGGGCGGAATGAAACAAGGCAGCAGTACAGTTCAAGGGGAATCCAAAATACGTAGTAGCAAGGCAGAAGGCTGGTCAGAGTTACCGGGATCGAAGAGTAGTCAGGAGTCGTAATGGCAGAAAGCAGGTCTGGTTTTCCTGGGGCAGAAGAGTATCCAAGAATCAGGCAGGTCCGGGGTCACAAAACAAGGGTGAGCCAGAGGCGCGAGCAAACAGGTTCCGGGTGTGAGCTTTGCAGACGATCTGACAAAGGAGAGCTGAAAGACAGGACTTTAAATACTGGGAGAGGTTAGTGGGTAATGCAGCGCAGCTGGCAGAGTAATTAGAGCCGAGCAGAGCAGGGACAGGTGGAGCTAGTTAGGCTGAGTAGAGAGAGAGTGGTGAGCAGAGTGGAAGATAGTGGAAACAAATACGGTGGTAACCCGGTGGAGTGAGAGGGCTCATGACAGAACCCCCCCCCCAAGGGACGGCCCCAGAAGTCCCAAGAGCAACACCACGCCGGGCGGGAGGAGGGGAGCCGGAGGAGGGCTAGAACTCCTCCGAACGGTCCGAGTGAACGTCCTCATCCTCGGAGGAAGCCGGAGGGCCGTGGTCGGGAGATGGGACAGGTCCCGAGACAGGATCAGGCACAGGACAGGAAGCCGAGCGGGCAGGACGGTTAGGGACCCCTCTGGGGCGGCCCCTACGGATTGCAGGTTGATCAGGATGCCGTTGGTGGAAAGCGGTGATGAGAGTCCTATCCACAATCCGACTAGCTGGCACCCAGGTCCTTTCCTCAGGTCCATAGCCCTCCCAGTCAATGAGGTACTGGAGACCCCTACCCCTCCGTCTGGACCGAAGCAGGCGGCGGACGGTGTAAACCAGACCACCATCGACGAGCCGTGGAGGAGGAGGACCAGGCGCCGCAGGGACCAGCGGACTCTCATGGATGGGCTTAATCTTAGACACATGGAAAGTGGGGTGCACCCTCAGGGAATTAGGCAGTTGGAGCCGGACAGCAGTTGGGCTAATCACTCTTATGATAGGGAATGGGCCAATGAACCGAGGTGCCAGCTTCTGCGACTCCACCCTGAGTGGCAGGTTCTTCGATGACAACCACACCCTTTGACCAACATGGTAGGTGGGAGCAGGAATTCTCCGACGGTTGGCCCCGGTAGTGTAGCTGGCAACGGATCTGAGGAGTGTGGCTCGGGCTTGTGACCAGGTGCGGCGACATCGACGGGCAAAAGCAAGTGCAGATGGGCAAGTAACCTCCTCTTCCTGGCTGGCAAATAGAGGAGGCTGGTATCCAAAAACACATTGGAAAGGGGACATACCGATGGCAGAGCAGGTCAGAGAATTGTGTGCGTACTCCACCCATGTCAATTGCTGCGACCAGGAGTGGGGGTTGCGTGAAGTCATGCATCGCAGTGCCTTCTCGAGCTCCTGATTAGCCCGCTCTGACTGCCCATTGGATTGGGGATGGAATCCGGAAGTCAGACTGACTGTGGCTCCCAGCAGGTGACAGAACTCCTTCCAAAAAGCGGAGGAGAATTGTGGACCACGGTCAGAAACTACATCCCTTGGCAGTCCGTGGATCCGGAAGACGTGTTCCAGGACCACCTGGGCGGTCTCCTTGGCGGTTGGGAGCTTGGGGAGGGGAATGAAGTGTGCCATCTTGCTGAAACGGTCAACGATGGTGAGAATGACGGTCATGCCCCTTGAAGGGGGCAGCCCCGTGACAAAGTCAAGGGCGATGTGAGACCAGGGACGTCTGGGCACAGGCAGGGGCTGCAGCAATCCGGCTGGGGGCTGGCAGGACGACTTGTGTTGGTTGCAGATGGGGCAGGCTTGGACGAATTCCCGTACATCCTTCCTCAGAGAGGGCCACCAGAACCTCTGGGCGAGCAGGTTGTAAGTGCGGGTGGAGCCAGGGTGACAAGCTAGGCGGGAGTCATGTCCCCACTGAACGACCTGGGACCTCAGGTCTTCGGGGACAAAAAGGCGGTCAGCTGGGCAGGTGCTGGGACCTGGCTGGTTACGGAGAGCCTCCAGCACCTGTTCCTCAACAGCCCAGGTCAGAGCTGCAACGATGCAGGGACTTGGCAGAATCGACACAGGGTCCTTGGAGGGGGTGTCATCCTTCTGGAATTGACGGGAGAGGGCGTCTGGCTTGGTGTTGCGTGATCCAGGCCGGTATGACAGAGTGAAATTAAACCTGGTGAAGAACAGGGCCCAGCGGGACTGCCTGGAGTTCAACCGTTTGGCCGTGCGGATGTACTCCAAGTTCTTATGATCGGTCCAAACGAGAAATGGAATGGTGGACCCCTCCAGCCAGTGACGCCACTCCTCCAAGGCAAGCTTCACAGCCAGCAGCTCACGGTTCCCTATGTCGTAATTGCACTCAGAGGGGGACAACCGACGTGAGAAAAAGGCACAGGGATGGAGCTTCCTATCCTCCGCAGCCCACTGAGAAATCACAGCACCAACTCCCACATCCGAGGCGTCCACCTCCACAATGAATTGCCGGTCCACATCAGGCATCTGGAGGATGGGAGCGGAGGTGAACCTCACCTTGAGGGTACTGAAGGCCTTGTCGGCTGCTGGGGTCCAGGTGAAGGGTTGCTTGGTGCTGGTTAGAGCAGTGAGAGGGGCAGCAACGGTACTGTAGTTCCGGATAAACTTCCTATAGAAGTTAGCAAACCCCAGAAACTGTTGCAGCTTCTTTCGGTTCTCCGGAACTGGCCATGAAGTGACTGCTGATACTTTGGCAGGATCCATTTGGATACTTCCCTCTGCCACTATGTACCCCAGGAAGGCCACTGTCTTGACGTGAAACTCACATTTCTCTGCCTTGGCGTAGAGGGAATTCTCCAGAAGACGATGAAGGACTTGCTGGACATGGCGGGTGTGTTCAGACAGGTCTCTGGAGTAGATTAAGATGTCATCCAGGTAAACGAAGACAAACTTGTTTAACATGTCCCGCAGTACATCATTTACTAGAGCCTGGAACACAGCAGGAGCATTGGTGAGGCCAAAAGGCATAACCAGATACTCGTAGTGGCCTGTTGGTGTATTGAATGCGGTTTTCCATTCATCTCCCTCCCGGATCCGCACTAGGTGGTAAGCGTTTCTGAGATCCAACTTGGTAAAAACAGTGGCTCCCTGGAGCAACTCAAAAGCAGAGGTGAGCAGAGGCAGAGGGTAACGGTTTTTCACTGTGATGTCGTTGAGTCCCCTGTAGTCGATGCAGGGGCGAAGAGATCCGTCCTTCTTCCCCACAAAGAAGAAGCCAGCACCAGCAGGAGATGAAGATGAACGGATTAATCCTGTGGACAGAGAGCCATTGATGTAGTCCTCCATGGACTTTCTTTCAGGAGCAGACAACGAATAGAGACGACCCCTTGGAGGAGCTGTTCCAGGAAGGAGGTCGATGGCACAGTCGTACGGTCGGTGAGGGGGCAGAGATGTGGCTCTTGCTTTGTTAAACACCTCTCTGAGACCATGGTAGCATTCTGGGACATTGGAGAGGTCAGGAGCGGAGTTAGTAGGTACTGGCCGAGGGGGTAGTGCGGCAGCAAGCAGGCAGGTTCGGTGGCAGTCCTCTCCCCACTCCCTGATCACCCCGGTCACCCAGTCGAGCTGAGGGTTGTGCCGGCGGAGCCATGGGTAACCCAGGATGAGGGGTTGGCCTGGAGAGGGGAGCAGGTGAAACTGGATAGTTTCTTGATGGTTTCCGGACAGACCCATCGAGACCGGGGCCGTGACATGAGTGACCGATCCGAGTAAGTGTCCGTCCAGTGCCCGGGCAGGAATAGGAGGTGTCAAACGGAGGTTCTCCAGTCCCAGTTGGCGTGCCAGCTTGATGTCCATTATGTTGGCTTCGGCGCCAGAATCCACCAGAGCAGCCAGGGTGTGAGTTGAGTCAGAGAGGCGGAGGTGAACTTGCAGCAGGGGTTTGCGGTCGGAGGACTGGATGGTCATTGAACTCAACCGGACTCCCCCTATGCCCGGTGAGCTTCGGCCCTTTAAAGGGCAGGTTACCACACGATGTCCATCACCTCCACAATAGAGGCAGAGGTTTGAGGTGAAGCGGCGCTGGCGCTCTGCAGGAGTGAGAGAGGCTCGCCCAATCTCCATAGGCTCAGACTGATCAAGCTGACCTGGGTGAGTGGCAGTAGATGACAGGAGCCCAGTCGGATCTCTCCGAATGCCGGTAGTAGGTGGACCTTGGCGCCCCCTCTCACGACGACGGGTCTGTATCCTTCTGTCGATCCTGACAGTCAGTGCGATGGCTTCATCAAGAGTGGAAGGCAGTTCATGGGAGACCAACTCGTCCTTGATATAGTCAGCCAAACTATGGAAAAACGCGTCCACCAACGATGGTGTGTTCCAAGAACTTCGTCTAGCCAGGGTTCGGAAGTCGATGGAATGGTCTGCGACTGTACGTCTGCCTTGTCGAATACTGAACAGTTCACGAGACGCCTCTGCGGTGGGTGAATCCAGGTCAAACACCTTCAGCATCTCCTCAGCAAACAGGTCGAAGGTTGCACATGCGGGGGTTTGACGTTCGAACTCTGCTGTTCCCCAGAGTCGAGCTCGGCCCGTCAGGTGAGTGATGGCATACCCAACTTTAGCCCCCTCCGTGGCGAAGGTCCTTGGCTGCAAGGAGAACTGAAGTCGGCAGCTAGTCAGGAATGGCCGGACCTGGGTTGAATCGCCGTTGAACCGCTCGGGGTTTCCAATCTTGGGTTCCGGAGCAGCGGCTGCAATGACCGGGGCAGGTAACTCGGGGGCAGGGCTGGTGGGCAGACTGGCTGGGGTAAGGTTGGTGAGGAGTTGAAAGATCATGGCGAGTTGTTGTTGCTGCTGCTGGAACTGCTGCTCATGCTCATCGGTTTCCATGTCGGGGAAAGTGTGCGCTGAGTCCATAATGGTCAGATCGTACTGTCACGATTCAGACAGACGACCAGAGGACCACAATTGCGACACACCAGAAAGTTTATTAAACTTAAGGGAAAAGGGAAGTAGGGAGTGAATGAAGGCTCCAGGGGTAACAGGGGTCCCGTCCAAAGTGCTGGGTCTGTGCCCCCCCCAGTGGCAGCGATGCGTCCTATGAAGCCGGTGGTGGGTGGTCCAGAAGTCCTGGGGGGGGGGAGACACAGACACAACAGGGCGGAATGAAACAAGGCAGCAGTACAGTTCAAGGGGAATCCAAAATACGTAGTAGCAAGGCAGAAGGCTGGTCAGAGTTACCGGGATCGAAGAGTAGTCAGGAGTCGTAATGGCAGAAAGCAGGTCTGGTTTTCCTGGGGCAGAAGAGTATCCAAGAATCAGGCAGGTCCGGGGTCACAAAACAAGGGTGAGCCAGAGGCGCGAGCAAACAGGTTCCGGGTGTGAGCTTTGCAGACGATCTGACAAAGGAGAGCTGAAAGACAGGACTTTAAATACTGGGAGAGGTTAGTGGGTAATGCAGCGCAGCTGGCAGAGTAATTAGAGCCGAGCAGAGCAGGGACAGGTGGAGCTAGTTAGGCTGAGTAGAGAGAGAGTGGTGAGCAGAGTGGAAGATAGTGGAAACAAATACGGTGGTAACCCGGTGGAGTGAGAGGGCTCATGACATAAACAATACATTCATTGCACTATAACGATTATTATTTCTCTTCATATGACAAGGATTAAAAAGGATTTGCCTGTAGATTGTCGACTTGATTCATGATGATGACTGCTGGCTAAGATTTTGAAAGTATGATGTTGACCTGAGCAGTCCAATCAAAGCTACTGTAGATATAATGTGATTTGACGTCATTTTATCTGTGGCCAATGACCTTCTTGGATGGGCACTTCTAATGTAGCTCTGTGGCAGCACCCAAGGGGCTTGAATTTTCTAGCTCTACCCTTAGACTTGGCGGTGACGTAGTGTCCCCATGAGTGACAGAACACTGAGCCAATCACGGCGCAGCTCTCCGTATTTTCTTCTGGCTTGCCCCACCACCACAGAAAGCACTGAGCTAGGCTGAAACACCTGCATTTTGGAGCTGCCTTACTCAAGAAAACAAATAAGAGACCATGTTTTTTTGCGGCTTTATTAACTCAATTATATATTTGTTTATTTTTAAAATTTTTGCAAACTGATATGTGACACGTATTAATGCCAAAATAACATGCAAAACAGGAAAGGCCACCTGCCCTTAATGACGGGTCGCTGGTTGAGAGAATGCCAAGAGTGTGCAAAGTTGTCATCAAGGCAAAGGGTGGCTATTTGAAGAATCTCAAATATAAAATATATTTTGATTTGTTTAACACTTTTTTGGTTACTACATGATACCATATGTGTTATTTCATAGTTTTGATGTCTTCACTATTATTCTACAATGTAGAAAATAGTAAAAATAAAGACAAACCCTTGAATGTGTTCTAAAACTTTTGACCGGTAGTGTATATATATTTTTTTACATTGTTAGCAAACTGATATGTGACAATAACCACAATAACATGCAAAACAGAATGACAGGTCGCCACTGGCTGAGGTATAGCCTTTCTGTATAGATCACTGATCCCCCCCAGATCAATCAAGCCTGTTTTAGCCCTTCTGTCTACATTCTCAGATACGTTTAGAAAAGAACAGATTCAAAGATAATAAATGGCCGACTTTTAATGAATACAAATAAGTGTGAGACATGGCCTTGTGTTGCTGCACTGTCTATAACTACCTTAACAAACAGTAACTTATTATTATTATTGACAGTTAACATGGAGAAGAGATGTCACAACTACATATTCATGTGATTGCATTAAAAATCACCTGACTGTTTCGATATGTCTGTTAGTAAATGTTTTGTAAGAGATAATTAATAAATGATAACAATTCACATTCAAGAATTACTGTGTTAACTACAACCAACATCTCTGTTTAGGGGTCAGTTCTCTAAAATGAGTCTCTCTGGGGAGAGAGAGGAGGGGGTCCCCGCCTCTAAAATGAGTCTCTCTGGGGAGAGAGAGGAGGGGGGCCCTGCCTCTAAAATGAGTCTCTCTGGGGAACATGACACCAAAGATAAGAGGTGAGATGACAATTTTGTTTAAGAATTATTAAGAATTTATTTCCTAAATGCTATTTCCATAATTTTTCGCATTTGTTTTTTAATCAGAAATGGTTGCTTCAATATTACTGTTCTCAGATGTTTAATTAATAGATTTTAGATGTGTATAATTATTATTATTATTATTATTGCAAAACGCTATATATCCATTGTTTAGCTGAAATGAGATGAATGCACTTACTGTAAATCGCTCTGGGTAAGACCATCTGCTAAACAGGTGGGGCTCTGCCCTGAATGACAGGTCACCACTGCTCCAAAGCAATTACATGTTGCACAGGAACCACTGACTCGCTGCATGTTTCTATTATCAAGACACCTGCTGGTACCTCTTAACTGGTTAGGACAGCTCATGAGGTGTCCTAAATATCTGCCAACACTTATGAATAAAGAGGCTTCATGCATAGCTTAAATTTATACCCATAAGAGTAGGACTAAAATGGCTTTATTCTCAGCACTTATACAACACATTTTCTACTCTGAGACGCTTTTTGGATATGGGCCCAGATCTCAAAATATTGTTTTAAAAAACGAATCATTTTTGTTTTACATAATAATACTAATGTAACTGACTTTAAAGACTTGGATTAGTTTATTGTGTTGCTCTGCTCATGTCCGCGTTCTGGAACTGTCCGCGTCCCCGTACAGAACTGTCCGCGTCCACGTACGGTTTGGCACCAAGCATATTGTCCAGTTACGCGCAGAGTGGTCTGAGGTGATCTTGGGGAACAACGACGGAGTTCGTTACAGTGTTGAGACGCTGAAGTTTATTGTTCAATTTGCTTTTTTTGCGTAATGATCAGTGACAGTATGAGTGTAGCCAGATCCTTTTCACTCGCTATTCTTGTTTAATTGTGTGGTTCACCGGATTCGTCATCATCCTCGATGGACAGACAAACGACCTGCTAGCTAGCCAAGCTAGTCGGTACAGCTAGCTAAGCTAGCTACTCTACCAGCAGCATCCTAGTTATCCTAGCTACCACTACATCATCACCGGCTGCCTGCATTTCTTGTGGACCGATGGAGCTCCCTGGTTGTTTCTTCCACCTGTTAAATACCGTGGAGGGCTTCTCCCTCTCTCGTTGACGGATGCTGGCTACCTACCATCCCTCTGTCCGGTTCTCCTCTCTTCACTAGATGGACGGTAACTTTAGAGTTTAATCCCTCTGTGTCCAAGGACCAAACTTTTGAATATTATTTTATTCAATTTTACTCAAGTGAAATTTTTCTCGTTGAAGGATGCTGGCCTAAAGTAGTAATTACTCAGAATTGCAAAATATGACATTTTCTAGTTCATTTTATCACTTACAACCATAAAATAACCATTTATAGCATAACAAACAATGAAACTGACATAATCCAAAACACCATACATTTAGTTAACTATATATATATACTATTTATTTAGATGGGTGACATTATCTGCCAAAGTAATACCACTGTAGATAAAGAAGAGCTCTCCAGTAGGTGAACCAAAACATTCAAAGGCCATTTTCTCAAAATTGAGGTTACAAGATTATCATCTTTCAAAGTAGAATTACTTTCCTATTGTTCCTCAACTGTAGTGTATGATATACCTTTTTCTAGCTGAGTCTCTACTTTTATCCAATGTAAAAAACACAATTTCAAATATTGCTACATAAAATCGAGCCGGTTGGTCACATTTGACTGTGTAAAACCTAGCAGTACTACTTATTTCTCTGAGGGTGAGGCAGATATATATTATTACTGTGTAAAACCTAGCAATACTACTTATTTCTCTGAGAGTGAGGCACTTATTTCTCTGAGAGTGAGGCAGATATATTATTACTGTGTAAAACCTAGCAGTACTACTTATTTCTCTGAGATTGAGGCAGATATATATTATTATTGTGTAAAACCTAGCAGTACTACTTATTTCTCTGAGAGTGAGGCAGATATATATTATTACTGTGTAAAACCTAGCAGTACTACTTATTTCTCTGAGAGTGCGGCAGATATATATTATTACTGTGTAAAACCTAGCAGTACTACTTATTTCTCTGAGAGTGAGGCAGATATATTTTTACTGTGCAAAACCTAGCAGTACTACTTATTTCTCTGAGAGTGAGGCAGATATATATTATTACTGTGTAAAACCTAGCAGTACTACTTATTTCTCTGAGAGTGAGGCAGATATATATTATTACTGTGTAAAACCTAGCAGTACTACTTATTTCTCTGAGAGTGAGGCAGATATATATATTATTACTGTGTAAAACCTAGCAGTACTACTTATTTCTCTGAGAGTGAGGCAGATATATATTATTACTGTGTAAAACCTAGCAGTACTACTTATTTATCTGAGAGTGAGGCAGATATATATGTTATTACTGTGTAAAACCTAGCAGTACTACTTATTTATCTGAGAGTGAGGCAGATATATGTTATTACTGTGTCAAACCTAGCAGTACTACTTATTTCTCTGAGAGTGAGGCAGATATATAACATTTTGCACAAAAACATGATTATTTGTCTCTCTGAAATGAAACCATCAAGTGATAGATTTTAAACAAATACATGTCTGTCATTGAACAATCGCATGCCATGATTGGATAGTGAAAAAACACCTATCTCTTTCATTTATTTATTTTGATGTAGCCTTTATTTAACTAGGCAAGTCAGTTAAGAACAAATTCTTATTTACAATGACGGCCTACACCGGCCAATCCCGGACGACGCTGGGCCAATTGTGCCCGCCCTATGGGACTCCAAATCACGGCCGGTTGTGATACAGCCTGGAATCGAACCAATCAAGCACAGAGCTGCGCCACTTGGGAGCCCATCATTTCGTAATTTCTTTAAACAATAAAATCTACATTACGAACATTTCTGAAAATGGATATATAGCGTTTTAAAATGAAACTATTGTTTCCCCATCTGATCTCAGAGTAGATGAGAGATGTAATGTTTGTCTCTGTTGTGTTGAAGCCCAATCAAGCACGAGAGACCAGCCTCCCCTGTACCCAGCTGTGTGTCCATGAAGAGTGACAAGTCTATGGAACCTCCTATACTGTTTAGAGAGGGAGACTTTTCTCCTGAACAAAGGTAAGAAGAACTCATGGGTCATGGTCAGTGAGTTAAACAACACTGTCTCTAGTCATTTCTCCTCTCCCATTTTCCCATTTATTTTTGTTGTTTTCATAATCCATAGGCTAATCATTTTTTCCATTTTCATAGTCCTGAAACAATATTAAACTAACATAACATTCCCTCCCTGTGTGTGTGTGTGTGTGTGTGTGTGTGTGTGTGTGTGTGTGTGTGTGTGTGTGTGTGTGTGTGTGTGTGTGTGTGTGTGTGTGTGTGTGTGTGTGTGTGTGTGTGTGTGTGTGTGTGTGTGTGTTGTGTGTGTGTGTGTGTGTGTGTGTGTGTGTGTGTGTGTGTGTGTGAGTGTGTGTGCACTCCATGGATGAGGAAATGTAATATCATGTTTTGTCCACAGAAACCAACAGGAGAGATCAGAGTCAGAGATTCTCAGTGGTCAGTCTTCCCAGAGTCATCAAACAGACCTGGCCTCCATATTCAGTGTATGTGGTCCTGTTATGTACATTTGTTTTTGTTTACCTCAAGTAAAGTTGATCTGTCAATCATTCATTCATGTGAAATAATGTATTATCTTGCTTAACTTAATTACTTTATTTATTTCAGTTGCTTGAAGAGAATATTATGACATTTGTGAAGAACGAGCTGAAGATGTTCAAGAGGATTCTTAGTCCAGAACTCCCAGAAGGCTTTGAGAGTCAGAAGCAGGATAAGGAAGTGGTGGATGCTGAAGATGAGAAGCAGGAGAGCAGTGCCAGAGAGGGGGCTCTGAAGATCACACTGCACGTCCTGAGGAAAATGAACCAGAAGGAGCTTGCTGACACACTGGAGAAAAGTAAGAGCTGTCTGCCTCATGTTGAATTCTGTTTTATAACAAACATTTAAAAGCTGTAGCTAAAGTACAGCAAAAGTAGCTGTGTAACTCAATGATATTGTAGCAGCCTTAACATAACAACTAGTGACCTCATCAAGTAGCAGCAGGGATGTGTCGTGTTGATTAATTAAGAGAGAGAGAGAGAGAGAGAGAGAGAGAGAGAGAGAGAGAGAGAGAGAGAGAGAGACCAATAATAATATAATCAGTCACACCAGTGTGTAATGCATTATGAAAACATTTACACATTTATACAGTCAGTTAAGCGAAGAAATGATTATAATTTAACATTTTATAACAGTCCTAGAATACAGTAGGCATTAAAACAGACGTAATATTAATATCCTCTGTGTTATTTCTTCATTCAGATGATCTTGCTGTGATTTGCCAACGTGAACTCAAATCTAATCTAAAGAAGAAGTTTCAATGTGTATTTGAGGGGATCGCTAAACAAGGAAACCCAACACTTCTCAATAAGATCTACACAGAGCTCTACATCACAGAGGGTGGAACAGGAGAGGTCAATAATGAACATGAGCTGAGACAGATTGAGACAACAACCAGGAAACAAGCAAGACCAGAGACTGCAATCAAATGTAACGACATCTTCAAACCCTTAACTGGACTAGACAAACTTATCAGAACTGTGCTGACAAAGGGAGTCGCTGGCATTGGAAAAACAGTCTCTGTGCAGAAGTTCATTCTGGACTGGGCTGAAGGAAAAGCAAATCAGGATGTCCAATTTGTATTTTCATTCCCTTTTCGGGAGCTGAATTTGATGAAAGGGGAAAAACACACTTTGATTGAACTTCTCAATCACTTCTCAATGGAAACCAAAGAATCAAGAATCTCCAACTACGACAAGTACAAAGTTCTGTTCATCTTTGATGGTCTGGATGAGTGCCGACTGCCCCTAGACTTCCAGAAGAACAAGATCTGTTGTGACGTCACAGAGTCAACCTTATTGGATGTTCTGCTGACAAATCTCATCAAGGGAAATCTGCTTCCCTCTGCTCTCCTCTGGATAACTACCCGACCTGCAGCAGCCAATCAGATCCCTTCAGGGTGTGTTGACCAGGTGACAGAGGTACGAGGGTTCAATGACCCACAGAAGGAGGAGTACTTCAGGAAGAGATTCAATGATGAGGACCTGGCCAGCAGAATCATCTCACACATAAAGACATCAAGGAGCCTCCACATCATGTGCCACATTCCAGTCTTCTGTTGGATTTCTGCAACAGTCCTTGAACACATGTTGAGTACAGACAAGAGAGAAGAGATGCCAAAGACTATCACTGAGATGTACTCACACCTTGTGGAGTTTCATACCAAACAGAAGAATGAAAAGTATCTTGGGAAAGAAGAGACAGGTCCACAATGGAATAAAGAGAGCATTCTGTCACTGGGAAAACTGGCTTTTCAACAGCTTGTGAAGGGCAATCTGATTTTCTATGAAGAAGACCTGAAAGAGGCTGGCATTGATGTCAATGAAGCCTCAGTGTACTCAGGATTGTGCACACAGATCTTTAAAGAGGAATGTGGGCTGTACCAGGACAAGGTGTATTGCTTCGTGCATCTGAGCATTCAGGAGTTTCTGGCTGCTGTATATGTGTTCCTCTCATTCATCAACAACAATGAGAATCTAATGGATGAACCTCAATCAACGTCCAGCAACTTTTCTGTGAGGATCAGACACAAGCGTAAAGTTACCTTCTACAAGAGTGCTGTCGATAAAGCCTTACAAAGTGAGACAGGAAACCTGGACCTGTTCCTCCGCTTCCTTCTGGGCCTCTCACTGGAGTCCAATCAGAAGCACTTACGAGGTCTACTGGCAAAGACAAGAAGCAGCTCACAGAGCCATGACGAAACAGTCAAGTACATCAAGGAGAAGATCAGGGACAATCCCTCTCCAGAGAGGTGTATCAATCTGTTCCACTGTCTGAATGAACTGAATGACCATTCTCTAGTGGAGGAGATCCAAAGATACCTGAGATCAGGAAGTCTCTCAGATGCCAAACTGTCACCTGCACAGTGGTCAGCTCTGGTCTTTGTGTTGCTGACTTCAGAAAAGGAGCTGGATGTGTTTGACCTGAAGAAATACTCCAGATCAGAGGAAGGTCTTCTGAGGCTTCTGCCAGTGTTCAAAGCCTCCAGAGCTGCTCTGTGAGTACACAAAATGACATTTAAGTACTAATCATCAGGAAGAAATATTAAGTTTAGAGAAAAATATGTATTATTGAATAACATATTGAATCAATGCATTGATGTTCACATTTGTATAACAATATGACCATACAATTCTAGGAGACGGAAGATTAATCTATATGTTGTTTGGGAGAATAAACTAAATGCATCTGCCATTGTCCTTCTACATTACTGGTGTTAAATTAACAGTGTGTTTGTTAAATCATGATGATCTCTTTGTCAGGCTGTCAGGCTGTGGCGTCAAAGAGAAAGGCTGTGCTTCTCTGGTCTCAGCTCTGAAGTCAAACCCCTCACACCTGAGAGAGCTGGATCTGAGTAACAATGACCTGAATGATTCAGGAGTGAAGCTGCTCTCTGCTGGACTGGGGAATCCCCACTGTAAACTGGAGACTCTGAGGTCAGTATTCCTGTAGTTGGTCAACAAGTGATAACTGTTCACCAGATCCACATGTGTTTACCAGGCGCACATAGTCCACACCATATGTGTTTGGACAGTGAAGCTTACAGTTTTACATTTGGTGCTATGCTCCAGCATTTTGGATTTGGGATAAAATGTTTCATATTAGACTACATTACAGAATGTCACCTTTTATTTGAGGGTAATGGTGAGAGGTTAGCATGTTTTGTTGTAGCCTCTGTAACTCTCTCACTCATTATTATTCATGATTCATTCATGATCTTTCTTAATCATGGCATCATTAGGATTAATTTAGTAGTGTTTAGAAACATGTTATCTACTCACTTAGACAGAATTGATCCAGTCATCATCCACCATTCAGTTACTATTGGACAAAAAATAACCCAAAACACAACCAAATCAAACTGCAAATGCAACCAACAAGTTTGGGACAAAATACTAAACTGTTGACTACTTTAATACACTATAAGTGAATTGGTCAGAATACTTATGACTTCTTCAAATGGGGGGACTAGATACATAAAGTGCTTTCATTTCTAAATGGTGAAACAGATATGTATTAAAATACCTTTAAATTAAAGGTGACATTATATACTGTCACCTCGTATAAAACATTTGATCTCAAATCCAAAATG